>NC_139710.1:40066283-40131283 GCF_964188405.1 Protomyctophum parallelum
CTGTTACGAATATTACGGATGCACCGATGTATCAGACACATGGTATCGGTCCATAACGACACTTAAAACCGACATTAACCGATGGCAGTAGCCGATATTTTAGTTGTTGATAAGCATACATTTTTACATTGGCTATGTTGGTGTGGTGGTTATCTTTGGCTTACCAAGCTGTAGATTCTATGTTGGTTTGGTGGTTATCTTTGGCTTACCAAGCTGTAGATTCTATGTTGGTGTGGAGGTTATCTTTGGCCTATACCAAGCTGTAGATTCTATGTTGGTGTGGTGGTTATCTTTGACCTATACCAAGCTGTAGATTCTATGTTGGTGTGGTGGTTATCTTTGACCTATACCAAGCTGTAGATTCTATGTTGGTGTGGTGGTTATCTTTGGCCTATACCAAGCTGTAGATTCTATGTTGGTGTGGTGGTTATCTTTGGCTTACCAAGCTGTAGATTCTATGTTGGTGTGTTGGTTATCTGCTGCCTACCAAGCTGTAGATTCTATGTTTGGTTATCTGCAGCCTACCGAGCTGTAAATCTACGGTTATATCGGTTATATATCGGCTATCGGTTTAATTGTTATTTCAAACATTTCCATTTCGGTGCATCCCTAACAAATATAATGTCACGTTTCTGTTCACAACTATTAGGTAAATGGAAATGGGAGGTGACAAAAGCTATTTGAAAACTATATTGTTGACCCTATAGAAGTATATATTTTCACACTATTTTATACATATATTATTTTTGCCCAATCAAAGTATATTTTCGCCCCATATATTTTCATCAAACAAATTGATGTGAATTCCTCTGCTATGTTGGACTTGTACAGTGTGTGAATTTAAGAGCTTTCATTTGGTGGAAATTGCAGCCCCTGGATTAGAATCTGGGGTCGAACATTAATCTTAGTGGAGTGCAGCTAAACATGGACCCTTACAGGTCTGTAACTGTGACACACTATTTTTATTTTAGGTTCTATGACCTCAATTACAACCCACACAACCTGAACTTTGAACATGCTGTGGTCTGGGGTTTTCTCTGTGTGTTCTGAAGCCTTTTGATCTGCAATGAGAACAGGCAAACAGGCCTCAACAGTGACATCTGCTGGCAAATTCCTATGTCTGTATGTATGGGATTTGTGGAGTCTTACCTCCACAAATCCCATCCACAGGAAAATCAGAGCACGTGTTTGAGCCAGAAAACCCCCAGAGCACAGAAAATCTACTGAATGTTAAAAGTTCAGGTTTTTTATAAAAAAAATAAAACATGAAAAATTACAAAAAAAAATATTTTCTTTATGTAACGATCCCTTTAAATTAAAAACGTTTGATTGCTTTTACAGTACAGTTCCAGTGAATGTACATACAGGACCTTGGCGTGTGTCGGTGTGTCGGCGTTGTGCGAGTGTCACACTCGTTGTGTGTCACCGTTGTGTGCGCTCGCCGCGTGCGTTGTGTGTCGCCGTTGTGCGCTCGCCGCGTGCGTTGTGTGTCGCCGTTGTGTGCTCGCCGCGTGCGTTGTGTCGGCGTTGTGTGCGTGTTGTGTGTCGGTGTTGTGTATCGATTGTACTTGAAGCCTTTCCACTGTGGAATGCAGGTCAACTGATCTGAACGACCAGTGTGTGTCTTAAGTGGAAGGCCACACACACACTTTGGTGAAAAATCTCCTTTATGGAACTAAGAAAGTTCCGTAACTTCCCGCCCCTCGTGATACAGTGTGGCCCCTTAATGACCATTGGGTTTTCCTCAAAAGAAACCACACTGTCGATGAAGTAGCATGAATCAGACACCAATGGTCGAACTTTGTATTGTGTCCCTTTTTTGTTTTTAACCCATCCAGGCCGGGAACCCCTTTTGGTGTTTTAAGCATTATGTTATACTTTAGCTTTTGAAAAATTGCAGATCTACAAGCTCTTAGCGCGGCACCGAGTGCAGCGCTACAAGCTTGTAGGTCTGCTATTTTCTTTAGATTATTTTAGAGCGAACGTTTTTAACTAAAATCTTTGCTTCTGGGTGGGGGGGGGGGGGGGCACACAACATATTTTCAGATGGGGGTCGGCGGCCAAATACAGTTAATTCTGGGGGTTCTTGACGTGAAAAGGCACCACTGACATAGAAACAGGGTTTTTCAGAAAACCATGAGGATTTAGAAGAATTTTTTTAGAATCGACCTCAGTCCTAAATGGGTTTTAAAAAAGCTGTTTTTGAAGTGTCTGCAGTTGTCATCGCACCGTTCCGTTCACGATTATTCATACAAAAAAAAAAAGCTTCGAATGTATTTGATAAAATGTCTATTTCTGCAATGCAGCAAGATCTATGGTAGGCGCTAACTAATTAGATTTAGAGACTTGGCGAAGTGTGACAATGTCCTGGACCAGAAAGTTGACATGAGAATGCACTGGACTCAGGCAACAGGCCCAGCTTTAATGATCTTAAAGTCCTTTATTTTAGATTGTTTATTAGTAGAAGTACAACATAAACATTACAGAGACTTGTGTCCCTGTATTGTCACTGTACAATACTTTAACCCATTTTGGGCAGGAACCCCTTTTTGTGTTTTAAACATGTTATAATTTAGCTATTGAAAAATAGCAGATCTACAAGCTCATAACGTGCCACCGAGTGGCACGAGAGCTTGTAGGTCTGCTATTTTTGAAAAATCGTGAAAATACTGGACGATTTAGAAGATTATTTTTTAAATTTTGTGGTCAGGCCTAAATGGGTTAAAACAGTTGTCATGTTGCACACATGCCCAAAAATTGCTGATATTTGCGCCGCGCTCGTTGAAAACAATGCATTTCAAACTCCAGCTTGTTGTCACTCTCCAGTGCTGCATGGACAGCGCTCGAGCGCTCGGTTTTCTGACCCCTCAATGACGCCACTCTCTTTCAAAGGCTCTGGTTTATATTATATATAACTCTATGGGGCTACTCCCAGCCCTAGATGTGGTACAGCGTCAACATGAGTGCACACACCAGAGCCACAATGTGTTCGCATTCACTCCCATGCATTCTCAACCTCCTTTCTTTTTTTGCATTGTTTTTCTTTTGTTTCCAGTTTTAGTTTAAGGTTTTTCCTTTGCGTGTGATGCAATCATTGTACAGTTCTTCTATTCAACACTGATGCCATGCTTGTAAAGTTGTAATTATTATATATTTTTTTGTAAATATGCGGTTGAATGTAAAGTTTAAAAACTAAACGTTGTGTCCACATTTTTATTATTTTATTATTTTCTCTCTCGCTCTCTGTCTGTTGCGCCTGTTTACAAGTTGTGACATACAGACCAGATCCAGTGACCAAATTTGACTGAGGGGCTGCCTGCCATTGGATTTCTTCTTTTCTTTCCATCTCATGAAAGCAGGGAATCATAGCTTCAAATTTACATATTGGTTGTTCAGTTTGACCCACCAGATCTACATCTACACGTTGTGAGCTTGTAGATCGGCTATTTGAACTATTTAAAAAAGTTTTTAAACCCATTTAGGGGCGGGAACCCCTTTTGGTGTTTTAAAGATTATGTTATAATTTAGCTATTGAAAAATAGCAGATCTACAAGCTTGTAGGTCTGCTATTTTTGAAAAATCGTAAAAATGTGGCACAAAACCTTTAATATATATTCTTTCAAAGTGAATGTTTTTAACTTGGGTCTAAATGGGTTAAAATAGTAAAAAATGGCAAATAAGTTTAGGGATAAGGGTTAAGGGGTGGTGCAAGATATAGCACATAGAGTAATGTCTTGCAGAGAAACAGCGAGTTGAGAAAACAGGCTTGAAAAGGTTCACTTCTGTGGACTCTAACATTACACCTTATTTATTTCATATTTACATGTCGATTTCAGCTCTGGCATTCATTTCAGACATGCTCTAGTCTAGTATGTGAAGAGGCTGCCTGTGCTATTAACTCATTTTGGATAAAAAATAAATAAAAATCAGTTTTTCTGGAGGAGCTTGAGGTTGCACGATGGCAGGCTCTCAGTCAAATCTGATCACATTATTGTCTTCAAGACTCTTTCCCTCGACAAGAACCAAGCGAACTGTTCCGTGGATTTGTTCCCATAAATAATACCTCTACGACTCTGTTTCAGATTAACATTTAAATTAACCCAATAAAATGACTTTTTTTCCCCATGTTGTGTCATTCCTGAGCCAGTAATGCAACATTATTTATTACCCATATTCAGACCACAGCCATCTTGCCAGCAAGGTGATACATATGTGCTACTTCCCATAGACGGCCCATTCATCCATACAGAAAAATCCTATCTAATTATATTAAAAAACGTTAAAATCACCAACATTGCAGCTGTACGAAAAGCTTGAATTATCCTCTTTCAATCTGTAAAGTGTCCGCTTCCATACTCTGATACTTAGAAAATAATCATCTGCATGGAATTTCTTGACAGGTAGTAGCTCATAACATGTCTACGGTGGATTCTTATTAAACAAATACTTTACAGATTGATAGAGGACAATTCAAGCTTTCCGTACAGCTGCAATGTTGGTGATTTTGACGTTTAATAATTAGAGAGGACTTTTCTGTTTAAATGAATGCCGTCTATGGGAAGTGTCACCTTGCTGGCAAGATGGCTGAAGTCTGAATATGTCCCATAGGAGGTGGTAGGAAAATAATAATGGAGTGTAATCACTGATGATGATGGTCCAGGTAGACCTCATAGACACGTACAAAACACATGCTCTGTACAGTGTTGATTCCGTCGACTGAAACTGGTGTGGAACGCGTGTGTCGAATGTGGAGTCTGTGGGGCGAACGGTTCTCGAGTTACGTGGATTACAGACGAACAGAGACTTTGTGCATTTATAGATATAGATAGATAGAAGCTTTAACATGCTGTCTACAGCTTGTAGATCTAAGGGAAAGAAAGAGCCTGACTGCAGCTTATGGATCTGCTATTATTATTATTATTGGTACAAACTAATTGGCTTGTCCTCTCAGTAGACTTCACTGCTGGGCTAGCGAGGACACCTAGTGGAGGGAAGTAGGATGTGCATCCATCCTTTCAATGCATTTTACTGTTTGAGTTGTGCACTAGATTTGGACCCGTGAGTCTTAACACAATCAGCGCCGGGATTTCTTTCAAAATCAACTCTCTGCCCGAACCCGACCCTATTCGACCTGACATTTTTGGGTAGGGTCGGGCCCAAAATGCACGATAATTAGTCGGGCCGAGCCTCGGGCTCTGTGATTTTCCGTGATTTAATTTTTATTTTATATAGTATTATTATAATACAAATAACAATTATGTTTGTGTAATGTATTTTTATATATTTATGCTGCTTAGTTCTCAGCATCAACTATATAGCTTAAGTTAACTTGCCATATGCTTAAATGTTTTATAAAACCATCGATTAATCCGCAATATCATTTTGGAAACGTCAGGGATCACTGCTCGTTAATCCCGCTGGGTGAATAACCTAAATTACCTAATCAACGTCACCACGGTAAATGCTCCATATAACCATATATATAAGCGCTAATAATGTTCACTGCATAGGCCTACACGTAATATAGTTACATACATGATGACCAAGCAATGTTATAGACTGAGTCTACTGTAGGCTACAGCTATTTGGTTTACAAATCCTATAGCCTCGTGTGCCCAACAGAACAGATCTGCAAGCTGTCGACGCGCCATCGATCGAGCGGCATGTTGATTATTTGTATGTCTGTTCTTTTGGTTAGGCAACGCACATTACGCGTGTGAGGGCACCTATACCCCAGCGGACACGGGGAGAACATGTGAGGGTACCTATACCTAGGGGACACGGAGAACATGTAGGGGACACGGGGAGAACGGGTACCTATCCTAGGGGACACGGGGAGAACATGTGAGGGTACCTATATCCTAGGGGACACGGGGAGAACATGTGAGGGTACCTATACCTAGGGGACACGGAGAACATGTAGGGGACACGGGGAGAACATGTGAGGGTACCTATCCTAGGGGACACGGGGAGAACATGTGAGGGTACCTATATCCTAGGGGACACGGGGAGAACATGTGAGGGTACCTATCATGGCTCTGTTCCATTCTGGTCAAACAGAGTCAGTGTGATGCTAATGAAGGCTCTTTTCCATTCTGGTCAAACGGAGTCAGTGCTAATGTCTTAACAGATTTTGGCACAAACAAGGGACTAAATCCGTTTCGCTCCTATGCCACCAAAATGTGGAACGCCCTACCAACGGTCATTTAAGACATGCGAATCCCTTGACGCGCTTCTCTACCAGAACTGAACACAACAGAACAAATAGACACAGACAATAGAAATGAAAAAGTATTTTTAGCTAAATCAGCTTTAAGACTTCCTCTTTGCACTATATACACTTGGTTTGTGTGTTTTGTTTGAAACTGTCCACGGACACTATTTGAGGCTTCTTTTTATATATAGGCCTATATATACTTTCCATTGAACTTTCCCAGTTATATGGTATGCACATTAGTTCCACTCTGTTTCCCTCCATTTACAAACCTAGCCTCGGAAACCCAGACGTTTTTATTTACAGAGAGAAAAAACAATAAAACCTGACATGGTTGTGAACCTGGCCATGTTGCCTTTCACCAGCAGATGTCAGGCTTTTCACAGATTCTGGGTGGTTTGGGTTGAGTTCAGGGGGGCAGTCAGCCAGATATTTCGTGAAGCCTCATTTGAAATCGGTAGTTCATATAATGGCCTGTTGTGGCGCTGGACCGGACCCAAAAAGCCCCATAGCTCCATAGAGGCCCATGTATTTTGGCCCAACTTCACCTAGACTGTATTACCTTAATAAACATGGTCATGAATACTTTCTTCTTCCAGTCACTAGTTTAAAGTCTAATTTCTAATGTCATAATATTCTTTTTGGAAAATTATGGTCCCATTAATAAAAAAAATGACCATAAAGAAAAAGGGTAACAAGACTACTCGCCCCGTTTCTGTTTTCCTCCCAGAATTTTCCCCAGTGAGGGGT
This sequence comes from Protomyctophum parallelum, assembly GCF_964188405.1. Classification (NCBI taxonomy): domain Eukaryota; kingdom Metazoa; phylum Chordata; class Actinopteri; order Myctophiformes; family Myctophidae; genus Protomyctophum; species Protomyctophum parallelum. The sequence goes on from NC_139710.1 coordinate 40,073,248, forward strand.
GGGAGAGCCTGGACAGCAGACGGCTGGACTTTGAATTTCTCTAACTATAAACTTTCATGACAGCAGAACAGCCTAAGTACAAATATAATTTATGAAAAGCTATTACAGTGAAGTCTGTTCACAGAAGTTGTTGTAGGATATGTGGGGATTATCTGACGAGGTACCATTTGAGGGGGCAAAACCTTACATATACTAAATAATACTAAATTGTTTATAGGTTCAATATAAGTCAAATAATATAGCCTTTCCACAGGAGTATCTTTTTATATTTTTCCAAAAAGAATACAAACAGCCAATAGCATATTACAAAGTTATCCCCCTCACTGGGGAAAATTCCGGGAGGAAAAACGGGCAAGCACCGGGGCGAGTAGTCCAGTATTCAAGAAAAAGAACCATCGCGTATGTTCTGAGGGGCGTGGCTACCATTACAGTCTATGATCGGGATTCCCCTCCCACTCGAGTCAAAATAAAAACCAACGGAGAAGAAGGGGGGAAGTCCCGCCTCGTTGTCTGGGCACCCAATGACCAGCTGGTATACAAAACGGAGCCAGCCAATGGCCAGCTGGTACCAAAGATGGCGACTTACATCAGGAATTAGCATATTATTACAGGCTTCATTTTACGTTCATGTTAGACCCGGGGAACGCTTTGTCCATATTTTTTACAGTCTATGGTTGAGTTGCACTTTACATTAAAACACATCAAAGTAATTTGATATGAGGCTGGGTATAACATGTGCTTATATGTTGCAGAATATAATATATATTTCTATTCAAGGCGATTGAGGTGTTTGACTTTTCTTTTTTTTGTGATGCCACACAAATAAAGAACGTTGCTTAAAAAAAGTATTGTCTGCCTGCCTGACTGCATATGACTAAACTCATACTTAGGGGACAACTTCTGTTGTGTGAATATTTGCTGATGTCGTTTTGTGCCAGCAGTGATAAACAGATATGGCTGTGCTGTGCTGTGGTCAGTGTGTATACATGGCTGATCTGTGGTCAGTGTGTACATGGCTGATCTGTGGTCAGTGTGTAGTTGTGTACATGGCTGCCACCACCAAAGAAAGAGTTAGTCAACCAGGACTTCAGATTAGACTTAACCCATTCTGACCTGAGATCAGATTCTAAAAATAATGTCTTCTACATCCTGACAGTTTTCTGAAAAAGCTATGTTTCTATGTCAGTCGTTCTTCGATTTTTCAAAAATAGCAGACCTACAAGCTTGTACGTAGCGCACCACTCGGTGGCGCGCTATGAGCTTGTAGATCTGCTATTTTTCAATAGCATAAAGCATAACATACTGCTAACACCAAAAGGGGTTCTCGCCCCAAAATTGACGGCTGTCACCCGTCTCTCCGGTGGTCACCAGACTATACCTGGTTGTCACAGTCTATTCCTATGAGTCATTATAAATAGAATACCTAAAACAAAAATACATTTCATGGTCATCACCTGGGACGTATCCTCAGTGATGTATCCCAAGGTCATCGGGGTTTCGGGTCTTCCAACATCATACCCCTCTCTCAGGTGATCCAGCCGGGGTTAAAACGTAGTATTGATACTATCGATTATTCGATACGATACGATACGATACATAGTCAATGTTGCTGTTTTTCCCCCCTTTTTACGTCCTCTATGATGATTTCCTGTTTTGACTATAGAAGTGTATATTCGTACATCTCTAAATGTGTAATGCAAGTGTAATTAATGCTTTATGGCTTCGTCCACTCACAGTTAACAGTTTATGTATTGAGTTGTACTTGAAATGTACTGTAATTCTGCAAACTGTCAATCAATCAATCAATCAATCAAAACTTGTCTGTCCACAACAAGGTAGCCTACTAGTCCTACTACTAGTACTAACTAATCAATATCACCATACTGGCAGGTTGATACGATAAGAAAGGAAAGGGAGGAAATATCATGATATATCATCAATATCCATATATCTGCTGTCGGGAGGAAACCCTCATAACTCCAAAACATTTTCAGGAAATGAAAAATAGACATTTTTCAGGAAATGAAAAGTAGACATTTTTCAGGAAATAAAGAAAACCTTTGCCTAAAAAAATGGCAACTAAAAAATACGGGGAAGCAGCTTTTTGCTTCTACGGGCCGTCGGTGTGGAACAAGCTCCCACTGTACCTTCGTCAGGCAGCCTCTGTAGACATTTTTAAAGCTCAGCTTAACACAAAAAATGCTGGAAACGTATCCATACGCTTTATTAATATCGAACGCCGTACGCGCGAAGCGTATGTATACGTTTTATACGTTTTTTTATTGCTTACTGTACATCAACGTCCTATGCTCCAGGACACCGAGGAAAATAACAGCGATCGTCTCCAGGAAGCTCCAATATGTGATCCGGGAGTAAAAAGCCCCTCCCTCCTGAAAAGAGGTCTGTCTGTGGCGAAGACGCTCCCTCCTCCAATGCCTCCATTACACGTATGGGTCTGCACGGCAACGGCATAGACCAACGCAGATGTCAGGGCATCTAAAATGGAGTTACCCATACTCTAGTAGTCTAGTAGTAGTCTAGTGTCTGTGAATACACTCGATTCCCCCTCCCCTCCTGTTTCTACATGGTTTCTCCCGAGGAATCTTTGTGGGGGGAGTCTGAGTCTCTTCTGCCCGGATCGCATTGCAGTTTGAGTTCCCTGGCCCCAGGCCACACTGCGCCTTGTAATCGCCTTGCACCGCTCTCTCATTCTCGGAAAAAGATATAACGCAGTCGTGTCGATTTGCCCTCTGCCAGTATATAAACCAAGAATAATCTTCAACGATCGCCATTTCATAACGTTTTCAACACGCACACGGCACACGCCATGATCAACTAACTGCCTGGCTACGTCTTCAGTCTTCACCAGCCATCGCTATCCGTTGTGTGGATCGCCATCGCGTCTTCACTTTGTTTGTTTGGGCAAGAAGCACGATCAGCGATGGAAAAGAGCTTTATATCCACGGCAGATAAGTAATGACGTATTATCGAAGGACCGCCATGATCAACTTACTGCCTACGTCTTCGTCAGCCAATGCAGCCATCATCGCTATCCGTTGTGTGATTGTGGATGTAGGCTATATCCACGGTATCGAGAGAGACGCCCGGCTGTGATATAGGTCTTATCACTGCAATTATAATGAATAAAAAGGCTACAATCACACAACGGATAGCGATGGCTGCATTGGCTGGTGACAACGTAGCCTCGGTCCCAGGCAGTTAGTTGATCATGGCGGTCCCTCGATAATACGTCATTACTTATCTGCCGTGGATAAAACTCTTTTCCATCGCTGATCTCTGCTTCTTTGCCCAAACAAAGTGAAGATAGCGTTGTCCAACAAAGCAGCCAGTTATTTGATCATCTCTCTCTCCTGTGCTTCTTTCCTCAAACATGTCCAGACATGTCAACCTCAACCACTAAACTCACCGATCCAGTAACGCATCTCACCGTTATACTATCGTTCTGAAGGCAGATATAAAAATAAACATAAATAAATTATTGTCATATACATACTACACACTGAATGAAAGCCCTAATTGTCTACTTTTAGGAGGAAAACAAATACATAATATTGATCCCATGTACAGTTTGTCAGTAGGATATTGAATGCAGTTGTTCAGGTCCAACTATTATTCACAAAATAAGGCCTATAGCGACATGTACATATTATATACCGTATGAAACAGAAGACCCTCTGCTTTCATAAGAAAAAAACTAATACTGTAATAATAATAAAAATCACACCCCTGTGAAGTGAGCATTTCCTCATGAAGTTATCATAGCGAGTTATAAAGGTTTAAAGTCACAGAGATTGACAGGCAGATATAAACATAAATAAATTATTATCATATACATACTACACACTGAATGAAAGCCCTGAATGTCTACTTTTAGGAGGAAAACAAATATACAAATATATATAATAATGTTGCGCAACATTGCACTGCTCACTTCACAGGGGTGTGATTTTCATTATTATTACAGTAGAAGTATTTTTCTTATGAAAGCAGAGAGTCTTCTGTTTCATACGGTATATAGTATGTACATTTCGCTATAGGCCTTATTTTGTGAATAATAGTTCTTCTGGTCCATGCATTTTCTGAAATCCTCTCTGGTGGGCGCAAGCTGCATTCAATAGCCAATTACTGACAAACTATACATGGGACCATGTGTATTTGTTTTCCTCCTAAAAGTAGACATTCAGGGCTTTCATTCAGTGTGTAGTATGTATATGATATTATTTGTGTTCATTTTTATATCTGTCTGTCAATGTCTGTCAACTTCAACCTTCCATATCTCTGCTGTTTTTTCAAGCGAGCAGCGTGCCTTCAAAAGCAGGTTTTAGAAAAAGGTCAATATCTCCAGAATGGAAGATGGTAGAATCATAATTTTTTTTTTAAATTGAAGTGGACATGTTTGGCCTACTTTTTATTTATGCGATGTGATTCTCGCTATAAGAGGCCCCTCGCTGTGGGCCCCTAAAAAGTTCAAAAGTCCAATGTTAATCGCTTAGCACCAGCAAGCCTGAGCAAATAGAAAACTCTAGCATACAATGTGTTAAGACCCACCTCTACAACATTGCTTTTAAGTGATCTTTTATTTTTATTTATTATTTTTTATTACTGCTTGTTTTTAATGTCGTTGCCTTATTTTATCTGTTCTTATCTTTGTACCATTGTCCTATTGTTTTAACTGCTTGCCTGTTTTAATGCTGTTTTGTTTTGCTTTTATTATCTTTTCTGCTCTGTAAAGCACTTTGAGCTACATTTATGTATGAAAGGTGCTATATAAATAAAGTTTATTATTATTATTATTATTATATATTTAAAACAAAGCAATACAGCCTCATCAAAGTTAGCATTGTGACTTTATTGTCTCCACCAGGCCGAAGGCATGGGGAGAGACTAGAGTATGTTTTGCACTCCGTCCGTGTGTGTGTGCGTCCGTCTGTCCGTCCGTCCTTCCGTCTGTCTGTTACCATCTAATCTCCGGCACCGTTGGCCCGATCCATGCCAAACTTTGCACACACACTTCCTGGATGTCAACGACAAAAAAAAAATGGAGTTACGAGGTTTCCTCTCGACAGCAACGATATATCCGCACACCCCAGACGTGGTGTGGTCAGGTCCGTCCTCAGGTCAACCACTGGGAACCACTGGGCTATAGATGATCAGTCTTAACCAATGGGAGGCTATAGATGATCAGTCTTAACCAATGGGAACCACTGGGCTAGATGATCAGTCTTAACCAATGGGAACCACTGGGCTAGATGATCAGTCTTAACCTATGGGAACCACTGGGCTAGATGATCAGGCTATTTGTTCTATAGCCATTTGTGCTATAGCCATTTGTTCTATAGTCATTTGTTCCATAGCCATTTGTGCATTTGCTCTATAGCCATTTGCGCTATAGCCAATTGCTCTATAGCCATTTGCGCTATAGCCATTCGCTCTATAGCCATTTGTGCTATAGGCATTTGTTCTATAGCCACAGAACTGCAGCCTCACTCCCAATCTTCCACCCTAATCTGAAAACCCACCTGTTCAGACACCATCATGGCCCGTAGCACTTGCCCTAGCCCCTTAGATAGCACTTTATGTAGACTTAGATAGCATTTTATACAGACTTATAGCATGTTACGTAGACAGCACTCAAATTGCATTTTATGTAGTCATACTGTAGCTCTTTATAGTATGTATAGTATCTAGTATAGTATAGTATAGTATAGTATAGTATAGTATAGTATAGTATAGTTTATATGTATAGTTTGTAGTTTCATTATATAGATACTTCACTGTTACGTTCTTAGCTTACGCATGTTTCTGTCACGATCTGGTGGTGGTGGTGGTGAGGACCCAAATGCAGGACAGCCAGGCAGGAGTAGTGATCAAAACCCATGGTTGGGTATTTTTATTAACAGGTGAACAGAACAGAAATCACAAATGCAGAGTGACACTAAACAATGAACCGACAAGTACTGACTGGGGAACAAGACTAATATACACAGGAGGGCTGATTACACATGAGAAACACATGGGGAAGACATGAACATAGAACCAAAACAACTAGAACAAGAACATAGACATGCAACAGCTAGATAAACAGAACATAGAATCAAAACTAGAACTGCACTCTGTCGAGTGCATACTTGCTTGTTGCACACTAGTAGGCCATAAATGACCAACTAGTGTGCAAGCAGAGCGCGGAAGTACTTTCGACCGTTATAAACTGTCACTCTTGATGTGTATGCACCGTCCCAGCAAATTGTGCCTGATACGGCAGTGGTGCCAGATTACATACATGTATACACAGGAGCATTACCTTTAATCCTCCCAACACTAAAATATATCGTCATTACGTCACCATCGAAAACCAATTACACTCTGGCATTGGGTCCTTTAATCCACATATTTCTTACGTCATCATTGAGAGCTAGTTATACATATATATTTCTTACGTCATCATTGAGAGCTAGTCATACATACTATATATGTAATTTGTAAGTTGATTAGCGGTATACTGTGGTTACTTTGCGCCAAAAACCGTCCCAGCCAACCCGCCACTTTTGATGCGTATGAAAATAAAACAGCAAATTTGTGCCTGATTTGCTGGGACCAGATTACATACATGACCATATTTCTTACGTCATCATTGAGAGCTATTTATACATATACACACCATATACTCTGGTCCCAGCAAATCAGGCACAATTTGCTATTTTATTTTACAGATTATATTATATATAGTATAGCCTATGTATGACTATAGCTCTCAATGATGACGTAAGAAATATGGTCATGTATGTGATCTGGTCCCAGCAAATCAGGCACAAATTTGCTGTTTTATTTGCATACGCATCAAAAGTGGCGGGTTGGCTGGGACGGTGCATACGGACCGGGCGAAAATATTACTTGCGCGCTCTGCTTGCGCAAGTAACAAGTAGAACATAACATAGAAAAACAACATCTAGATGAGCAAAGTCTGAGACCGTGACAGTTTCATGATAGGCCTAACTACTTTTTATGTATGTTATGTACTGCCATGCTTTTTGTTCTTGCTTAATGTAAATCGCTCTGGATTAAGAGCGTCTGCTAAATGCCTAAATTGTAATTGTAAATTGTAATTGAATACAGTTGAATGAAGTGTACTCGGGTGTGGAAGAATCCAAGGCCAATGTGAATCGTGGCCAGCGGGGACCAGCTAGGCAAGCGTATATTCGGGTACAGTTTGAATCAAACGGACTCGGTGAGAATCTGCCCTCAATACTCCCGCGCTACAGGGTGCTATTCTAGGTTAACGTCCATTTGAGATCTGATCTGATCTGATGATCTTCACCCTCATGCTCACATCGCCTGGCACTGACCGTGAAAGGTGTAGCTAACCATGGCGTGCTTGTGCTGCCGCTGACCGTGAAGGATCAGGCCGACCAAAACTGTGTCAGGTGCTCAGTTAACGTCTGTCGTACTGTATGTGTGCTGCGAGCCGACTGATCTGATGAGGGCTAACATTATGTAATCTTGATAAACATCGGCTTCATGTCATCTTAACCTACTGTAGACCATGCAGTTCAGCACATTCTAATCCTGTCCCGCTTTCCAGTCCAAAGCCCTTCCAACCTGTATCACTCCTTCCTAACCATCTTTCTCTCCGTCTCTCACAGAGTCATGTTTGAGAACCTGCAACCCCCCCCCCCCCCCCCCCCTATTGATTGATGAACTTGCATGTGTGTGTGTGTGTGTGTGTGTGTGTGTGTGTGTGTGTGTGTGTGTGTGTGTGTGTGTGTGTTCATTATCGGCCCATCCAAAACCAAAACTTCCTCTTACATAAGCTCGACTTACGTAAGTGACATGGGAAAGAGCCCCTCCCCGCCCCGCTCCGGGGTTACAAGGAGGCAAAAATCCCAATGTAGAAACAATTGACTGCAAACTGGGCTAAAAACGGTCGGCCATAGCTGTCATCACAAATGTTATGAGGTCATTACATTTGGGCAAGTGGCTATGGCCGAATTAGCCCCAAGGAGTGTGTTTCGTGCAAAATTAATGCTTGGAATTGGTTCAGAATCATGAAAATGTTACATGCTACTTAAAGAATAATGAAATTTAGACGTACATTGACAAGCTTTATGTTGATGCTGATATTCCTTTTCAGGCAGCACTTGGCACCTGCCCACAGTGCCAACTAGTAACTGGTGTACTGACCATGGTATTACTGTACTTAACTGACCAGCGAACTGGCCTGTCCTGAACCCCACAGAGAATCTAGGTTGTATTGTCAAGAGGAAGGTGTGAGACATGAGACTCAACCATACAAATTAATTTACAGCTGTTATCAAACAAACCTGGGATTCCATAACACCTCAACAGTGCCACAGGCTGATCACCTCCATGCCACGCCCCATTGATTAAATAATTTGTTCAAAAGTAGCCCAGACCAAGTATTGACTGCATACATTAATATACAGTTCTTGTTTTTCTTGTTTAAAAAAAATAAAAATGTAGTGGTGTCTTGTTGAGATAGGATTTTTTGATTTTCATGAGCTGTACGCCATATAATCATCAAGATTAAAAAAAAGGTTTTAAATACTTCACTTTATGCACAATGAATTGAGAATATATGAAAGTTTCACTTTTTTAACTATTTTACGGAAGAAAATTAACTTTTACACAATATTCTAATTCATTGAGATGGAGCTGTATGCCCTCAATCCTCCTACAGAATGGGTGCTTCTAGGTTAACGTCCATTTGAGATCTGATCTGATCAGGTGATCTTCACCCTCATGCTCACATCGTCTGCCACTGACAGTGAAAGGTGTAGTTTGCTCAATGATTGGGAAGGATCAGGCCGACCAAAAATGTGTCAGGTGCTCAGATAAGGTCTGTCGTACATGTGCTGCACGCCGACTGATGAGGGCTAAAATGATGTCCTCTCGATAAACATCTGCTTCATGTCAACCTAACCTACTGTAGACCATGCAGTTCAGCACATCCTGTCCAATCCTGTCCCGTTTGCAATCTCGCAAATCTCGTTCCAGTCCAAAGCCCTTCCAACCTGTGTCACTCATTTCTAACCCTCTGTCTCTCCGTCTCTCACAGAGTCATGTTTGAGAACCTATTGACTGATGAACTTGCACATGAACTTTCAAACTTTATTTTTGTATTGTACTACTTTTAACGGTGCATCATAGATTTTGAGATGATTGACCTGACTGGACTATGACGGACTACCAGTTTATTAGATGATTGACCTGACTGGACTATGACGGACTACCAGTTTATTAGATGATTGACCTGACTGGACTATGACGGACTACCAGTTCATTCCATGACGTTTCTTTATTTCTTTTGTTGATACTGCCTGTGTGTTATGGATGCACTAGACGAAATGTCTCATACAGTGACAAATAAAGATCTTGTCTGGCTTTGTGGCAGCCAAGTCTATGGACTTTTAGGGCGCGTTCGGAAATAGCGCACTGTGCAATGCAAACTAACAGGCGAGTGCGCTCCGGTGCTGCATTTCCTAGCGCGCCCATGATGTTTACTTTAAGCAGCGCTCCACAGAAACAGATACTGGATATGGAAGCACGGTGGCACAGTCGGTAGTGCTGTCGCCTCACAGCTAGAAGGTCCTGGGTTCGATTCCCACTGGGGGCGTGTTCTCTCCTCATCAGTGTCCATACCAGAGGCGAGGTTGACGACAGGGCCTTTCCGTGTGGAGTATAGGTACCCTCACAAAAACCTGGTCTCTAAACTACCAGCCAGGGCGCCTGATGGAGGGGAAAGGAACTGGTCGGAATAACGTGTTCCTTCCACCGGGGAAAACTCCTCATGCATAGAAGGAAGCATGAGATTAGTCCGCTGCCCCCCCACCCCCCAGGTTGGTGGATGGAGTGTAGAGCCTGTAGGATTACATTAGATAATTGACACTGGGTGAAAAGATGGGTGGAATCGTGGGATAAAATATGTAATCATCCTCATCCTGTACGTGACAGCTTGGACCGTCCAGCGTTCATATCAGTGTACCCTCTTGACCCAGCTGTTCCCCCAGGACAGGAGTCTGTACCTGGACCGTCCAGCGTTCATATCAGTGTACCCTCTTGACCCAGCTGTTCCCCCAGGACAGGATCTGTACCTGGACCGTCCAGCGTTCATATCAGTGTACCCTCTTGACCCAGCTGTTCCCCCAGGACAGGAGTCTGTACCTGGACAGTCCAGTGTTCATATCAGTGTACCCTCTTGACCCAGCTGTTCCCCCAGGACAGGAGTCTGTACCTGCCACGATATCACGATATCTTCAAGTAACATGGTGTGGCGCCCCGGCTGGCCAGGGGGAGGCAGTTTAGAGACCAGGATTACTGCATGTTTTTTATGAGGGTACCTACCCTATAGGGGACACGCCGACACGGGGAGAACATGCAAACTCCACACAGAAAGGCCTCTCACTCTCTTTTTAATGATGGATGTAGCCACTACCGTGCAAGCCACTGCCTGCGGGGACTGCCCAGCACAGCTGTTTTTTTGAGAGGCGCTAGTCCCTTCTATATTCAGCTATTAGTGTAGATTTTCACATAAAAAAAAAAAAAAAGTGCATTTATATAGCGCCTTTATCCAAGGCGCTTTACAGAGATTGTGCATTACATTCACCCATTCACACACCGATGGCAGCGGAAACCATGCAAGGTACCAACTAGCACATCGGGAGCAATTAGGGGTTCAGTGTCTTGCTCAAGGACACTTCGACAGTAACTCTGGGGGAGCCCGGGTTCGAACTGGCAACCTTACGGTTGCCATCCAGGCACTCTACCCCTGAGCCACCGCCGCCCCACATAAATTCCCATTGACAATGAATGGAGAATTCTATGTCATAGCGTCTGAGCAAACTGTCTGAACTTTCTGAAGGTCAAGTTGAACCGCAGGTGTGCTATTATCATTATTATTATTATTATTAACCGAGTCCTTACATAAACAATACTGTGGAAAGGTCAACGTCTCAATGGAAAGGTCAACATCTCAAGAGCACAATAACGATTTCCAGTTTAGGGCATTTAGCAGACGCTCTCAGAGCACCCGTTTCGACTGATATCAATCGACAAGACCGCAGTGATCACTTTGGATCACTACGATTGTTTTCAACGAGTATGGGCATGCTCTGCCGATTGATAAAATGAAAACCCGGAAAACGAGGTTGGCGAACATGCGTTAATATTGGGATCACGCTGCGACATGCTTGGTTATGAGGGCTTGTCGTTCTCAGTTGGCTCCCAGCATGTCCAGTAGACCGATAAGATCTCCAGACTACATGCAGTAGGTCCGATCGGCTAGATAAGATCGACGTAATAAGTAACAAACTGAGAATTATCGGTTGATTTTCAGTCGAAACGGCTCCTCAGAGGGACTTACTCCAACTGCGTGGCTTCCACGTGTGAGGGGAAGTAATGGGGGCGAGTTGGAATGGTGGTGCTTCGAAATAAGGGGCTTCGGAATGCCGGCGTGTATAACGACTTTGAAGACACGTCCTTCATTCATGACTCTTTCCATGACTTACAGTAAGTTATTGTCCTTATTTTACAGTCAATGCTTCATGTCCACACCTACTTAATGATTAACTTCTGGAGGATATATGCCTCGGTAACACAGACCCTGGTTTAGACTTCGTAGACCCCCGGGGCTATGATGACCAGTCATGTGCAACTTTTAAGTACAGTCAGGTTTTCAAACTGCTCCAAAATGGCCATGAGAACGCAGTCTGCAACCACATATTATTGAGAGTGCTATATGACGATGCACCTTTCAATGACTTGATTTATTTTCATATGATGATCGACAATGAATATTTAGGACAAACCTCTCTCTCTCACAGCGATCACACTCGCATGTGCCCGAAGTTTGCTACTCCAGTTAGAGACATAACTTTCTGGGGAGGATAGAAGTTGTTGTCTTGCTATAAAAGATGACGTGGCATCATAATTAAACGTAATATTGTGGTGCCCCACACAGAGACATACAGATACGTTATTATGAGTATAGTGGTTAGGAAGTGCCTGCCTATTGTCTCCCTGTAGGGGGCCGTCCACACCTATAAGAGACAGCTGTCTCCTCGGTGTCTCCTGTGTCTTCTGTGTGTCGCATGAAGCTCGCAATTCATTTTCAATGGGAGTCACATGGTTTGATGAGACAAACTTGCTCCCTGGCTGTCTTCTATGAATGTGTGTGAGAATGGGTGAATGTAATGCACAATCTATGTAAAGCGCATTGGATAAAGGCGCTATACAAATGCACCATTTACCATTTTTAACAGCCCCTAAGTGAGCATGGGTGGGGCATTCATCTTGATGACTGATTGGAGAGCACCTGGGCCCGGTGACTCCAGAGGCCTATATACAGTAAATACCATGTCTCTGCCATTCATGCTGAGAGATCCAGAGGAGGCAGACATGATGCCTGTGCCTCCACTCCCTGCTTTCCTGTTTATGATTGTTTGAGCTATTCTTTACATCCACACACGCTCCACACCTCATAGGATCCTTATAATAAATAATTTACTTTTACTCAGTCTCCTGCCTCCGATGTTTTCCATAGCCCGAGCCAGCTATAACAAATGGCTCGTCATTCATATAACTACGACATGCTGACGACATTACAAAACTGACAACCGCTGGTGATTTCCTTCTGCTTATCCTATCAACAATCAAAGTGGACAAACGGGCATCAGACAGAACTTTATTTTTTGTAACGTTTTATTAAAAAATTATATACATATATAAACATACAATAGGAAAAATATACAAAATAAAGAATGGACTACTAGCGCAGGAGAACATACATGCATACATGAATGTGTTCTACACGTTCATTACATGTTCCCAAAAACTGTACATATTAACACTGGGTGTGTGTGTGTGTGTTTGTGTTTGAGGTCTTAGGGTTCCATATATACTTCATCTCCCAGTTACTTCATCATTTTTTTCATCATTTAACATTTATTTAAAAAAAGGATGGACATTTATTAAAATTTCTTGGAAACGCATCACCTGTATCAAAAACCACACCAGATTACCTGACCTGTATAGTGAGATTAATGACGGTGGCTGCATGTAGTATGAAGTGCTTACAAAGCATCTGTCATTTCTTTTTTTTTATGTTGGATATCCAAGAACAAATCATAGTGGTGTGCGTTGCGTGATGCGTAGTGCAGTAGAGTCTCTAGTTAAATCAGGCTTAAATAAATAAAATAAAGCGCCGTACTGCTTCCGTAAGATTGCATTGGGAAAACATGGTACTGGCTTTGACTTCATAAGCATTGGAAGCGGTTGTTTCACCCGTCAAAAAATGTTACGTGCCTAATACTGCCTATCCAAAGTTTATCATCTGTAGCTCGGTGCCGATATGCCTTTACTTTTTGGAAACGATACTGCGATAAAGGCTTTTCGCCACCGTTTTTGGACGACACAGAACAGAACTAAAGAGTAGATTATGAGGTTCCAAACTGAGCTAAACGGGTGTAAAAAAGTGCTTTTAAACACTTTAGACGCCAGTTTCCATAGGGGGCGGTATAGGTGCCGAGTGCCAGATAAATGTGCAACATGAACAGAGAAGAGCTCTTGTTGTTGTGCCTGAAACTAAAAGTACTCGTACCCCCTGGTCTACTGAGGCCCACGGAAGCCTACTAGCAATGCGATCATTGTTTTGTTTAGCGGGAGCTCGAATTAATGCTTTATCAGGCTCCGATCATCATCTCATTATGAGCCAAAACGTTTCGCGGGGATTTTGACTGTTTCTTAAACATGGACGCAAGCGGTGGCTAACGATGAAGCTAAAATAAGCTCTGGATTAACGCCAATTTATCGGAATCTCGTCCGCGGCTATACCTGTGCATTATTAAATTAAATCTGGGGGATCTCGGGCATACATGGCTTCCAAGGAGTTAACATGGACAATGGTCATTTTGGGCGATGTACACGTCGGTGCATTCTCCTGCAGGCTCCTCCACCTCCTCCTCCTCCACCTCCAGCATCACTCCTTCATCTGGCGACGACATGCTGCTCCGCCTCTCCTCCGCCATTCGCTCCATGTCCAGCCTGAGCATCTCCTTCTCGTTCACGAGCACCTATAGGGACAGGAGACGGACGACAACAGCCCTGGTCATCAATATGTCCACTATAGGGACAATATCAACCCTGGGTCATCAATATGTCCACTATAGGGACAATATCAACCCTGGGTCATCAATATGAACACTATAGGGACAATATCAACCCTGGGTCATCAATATGTCCACTATAGGGACAATATCAACCCTGGGTCATCAATATGAACACTATAGGGACAATATCAACCCTGGGTCATCAACATGAACACTATAGGGACGGGACGACAACAGCCCAGGGTCAGCCCTGGGTCAAACCAGACATTTGACTGCTGCTGCGGATCCTAACTTCGTTAAACAAGACCGTCTCCTACTATTACTGAAGTGCGGATTTAATTCTCTTTCTATATACGTATTCGCTGAATCTGCACCCCAGCACACGCCTGAACCCTCACAGACTGTCTTCCCCAAGTTGAGCGAGCCTTTCCCCTGAAGTGAGTTGTGATGAGTTGCCACATGGTCTCACCTGGTCTTCCAGAGCCCTCTGATGCGCCTCCTTCTCCTCCTCCTTCGCCTCCTTCTCCTTCGCCTCCTTGTCCCGTCTCTGCTGCTTCTTGTGCTTCCAGTACCAGGCCAGGTTCTTCTCGGGGTACGTGACCTGAGACAGCGGCAGCTTGAAGATGGCCTCGCACTGCGTGGTCATCTGCAGGAAGGTCAGCGCCGACAGGCAGAACGGCCAGGTGCATGCTGGGAGTCCAAACTGGAACACAACAACAATATATTATATAGACTGCACATCGGTGTTGATTTTGTCATAGTATTTTTGAATAAAAGTTTTAAGTCATATTTTAGTCATCTAAACTGTTTTACGTTTAGTTTAGTTTTAGTTGAATAAATATCATAGATTTTAATCGACTATAGCTACAGTTGATTTAGTCGACAAGAATGTATTGTGGCGGGTGCTGATGGCGTCGAATAATGGCTGATGTTACACTTAGAAAATAGCCGATCTACAAGCTCACAATGCGTCGCAGCGTTACTAGTTATTAGTGTTTATTTGTATGTTAGTCAGTTTAATGAACTCCAGTAGAAATGTGCTGGCTTTGAAGAGCAGGCTGTACTTACTGCGGACATGATGTTGGCGATGCCTGATCCCAGGAATGCGCAGAAAAACGCTGAGAGAGAAGAGAAGAGGCAGATATTCAAAACATTAAAAAAGGCACGTCGCAAATTTGTCGCTAATAAACATCCTTGGAGCATGTTTTTTTTTACAGTTTGGCTTGGCACCAAATAGCGGTAAAAAATATGTGTTATTCTTTTTTTAATAATAATTATATACTAGCCCTTACCCGTTGTGAGATATTGCCTTTTATTTACCTGCCATAGTGTCAACCCCTTACCCCTGTGTCAGATCGGTGGTTATAGACTGGCATATTCGCTGATACCGATACGACCCGATATGACAAATAATAATCTCATATATATATATATATTTCTATAAGTAAGTGTCCTCACCACAGGTGATGGCGAGCAGGTGCACCTGCCAGGTGAGAGCATAGAACATTCCACCGATGGCGATGCAGGCCAGAACACAGTTGTACCCCCACAGGCCGAAGTAGATGTCCCCGAACGGAGCCGCCAGGGCCAGTCCTGAAAAAACAATCCATGTACAGTACAATTTACAGTTTGTCCCCCAAACCAAGCCTTTAAAACCCATTCTGGGCGTGGAACACCTTTTGGAGTTTTAAGCATTAAAGTCAAAGTCATATGATTTGTCACACACGTTACCGCAGTGAAATTTGTTCTCCGCATTTGACTAACTTGTCTAACCACAAGGCCACTGTTTGGTAATTATGTGATACTTTAGCTATTTAAAAATAGCAGATGTACAAGCTCATAGCGCGGCACCGAGTGCCGCGCTACGAGCTTGTAGGTCTGCTATTTTTTAATATATACTTTCAGAGCAAACGTTTTTAACTCAAATCTTTGCTTCTGGGGGGGTCACCTGAAACAACATATTTTCAAATGGGGGTTGGCGGCCAATTTCATATAATTCTTGGGGTCCTCGACATGAAATATTGAACACCACTGATATAGAAACATAGGTATTTCAGAAAACTGTCAGCATTTAGAAGACATTTCTTAAAACTTCGACATCAGGCCTACTGTAAATGGGTTTGTCTATTGACTATTCAAAAATAGCAGATATACAAGCTTAAGTGCATCTGCTTTCTTTTGAATATTTTTGAAAACTCTTGAAAGCGTTTTTTTTTTTTATATTTTTGAACACAAATCTTCCCTCCTGGGGTTCGCTGGCACAAACCATTTTCAGATGGGGGGGGGGGGGGGGGGTCTGCGGGTCAAATACGTATCAGTGTGATTGTGGTGGTCCTGGACATGAAAGCATTCCCGTTATCTCACCTGACGCCATGCCTGCGGCGGACCCCAACACGGCGTGGACGCAGGTGATGGGCGAGCTGATGAACAGCGAGATGATGAAGATGATTCCCGTCCAGGGGTTGTCACAGCCGTACACCTGACCCACGCCCACCGGAATGGACCAGAACAGCTGAAAACAGAGAGGCTCGTTATCGCACCAGAGCCCACGGCTTTTGGATAAAATGAGACAGACTCCTCCAGTCACTTTCAAATTCGTGCACTGCAGAGGGCAAGTGTGCGTCTGTGCAGCTGATGCTCATTGACGCTTGTTAATGTTATAGGCATCAAGGCAATTATGCTTCTGCACTGTCAAATAGGCCAATGTTGTTACCTTACAATTACCCTATTCGCCTGAATAGAAGACTTTTTTCCCCCAATGCCAATATCCTAAAGAAACGGGGTCGTAACTATTTCACATTCAATGTTCTTTTTCCACAAATGAGTTTAAAAAAATGGGCATCATCTTATAATCAGAGTCGTCTTATATTCGGCACAATACGGTAGTTGACTTTGGTGAAAAAGCCTGTATGTATATATATATATATATATATATATATATCGGTATCGGTAAATTCAATCTGACCTAGAACTGTCAAGTTACATACCGATAACTCCTCATTTCCCGTACCGATATGAGGAGTTATCGGTATGTAACTTGACAGTTATAGGTCAGATTAAAGCCTTTTGAAAGTGGAAGTTGAAAAAGTTCAGTGTGTCACAGTCACACACCGTGACAAGTCTTGATTTCTCTCGATTACATATCGCCGGTCCTTGACATGAAATATTGAGCACTACTGATACAGAAACATGAGGTATTTCAGAAAACTGTCAGAATTTTGTCAGACATTTTCTAAATTTCGATGTCAGGCCCTAATATAAACGGGCTAACCTGGGGCAGGTCTATCTCCGACCAGGTGATGTTGGCCAGCTGGCTGCGCGGCTGGATGAGGACCTGGGGGAAGTGGTGGTTGAAGTGTCCCGTGGAGACCATGTGCACACACACCAGGATGTTGAAGGGCAGCGTGAAGACGGGCAGGTCCCAGCGACTGTTGATGGAGGCCAGCGCGCTGGACAGTAAGGGACTGACACACACACACACACACCCACACACACACACACACACACACACACACACGTTACAATACTGTGAGGACATCAACATTTTAGGACAGTGCAGTGAGTCCAGACTAGAGTCCAATTAGGATCCACCCAGGCCAGGTGTGACTTAAAATTTCTATCATATTAATGAACAAGGATAAGATATATGTGACTCTTTTGGATACAGAGACAGCCATGACAGTCAAGACTAACTGTCCAGGAGAGGAGAAAAACCTTTTGGTTTATCCAAAAGTTAAGTGGGTTGAGTCAGAGCTGAAATCGACATGTAAATATGAAATAAATGCTTAAACATGTAGCTAGGTGTAATGTTAGAGTCCACAGATGACATGTAAATGTGAAATAAATGCTTAAACATGTAGCTAGGTGTAATGTTATGCCTGAAAGGTTCACTTCTGTGGACTCCGTTAGTGTTTTCTCAACTCGCTGTTTCTCTGCAAGACATTACTCTATAAGCCATATCTCCAAAACTGGTGGGTCAAACTGAACAACCAATACAGTATGTCATTTTGAAGCTATGAAAAACATGTTTTTGAAATGGTGCTGGACCATTTGTGTTAATTTTGACAGCCAACTCTGATATTTGGCCGCAGTCTTTTGAATATAATTTAGTTTTAGTCCGAACAGGAATGGTGACAACATCGTGGTGGCCTGAGGTGCCCCCCTCCCCTCCGAGGTATTCAGGTATTCCTTACATCCGTCAGTCACAAACATTTACGACCTCCGTACAGCGCTACTGTACCGTACTGAAGTTACTGTACGTACAGTAGATCAAAGAGATGAGCCATTGCGATAGTGACAGAAGCAGAATGTCCTGTTCTGGTGTCAGCCGAGCGCTGCGTGACTTACAGTATGAGGGCTCCGGGCTGATCGCAATCTGGCGTCCTTTATGAACCATGTACGGGTCTAGTCAATCTGGGTGAATGTAATGCACAATCTACGTAAAGCGCACCATTTACCTGTATCTCTTTTGAAATAAAGTTTGGAGCTCAAGATGTGCGAACGTCATCAGCTCTCACCATTTCAGTTCGTATGCTCATTGTGTAACTAACTAATCACAATGTTTTTGTTCGTTGAGGTTTGGCCTCATAGATAGAAATGGCATTTTACTCTGTTTCCTTTTTTATTTTATTATTTTATTATTTATTATTTTTATTCTAGTCGTCTAGTTCGTTTGTAAACGTTTCAAAATAATACTGATGTTGCCGAGTGGCCCTAATCTGACTTTGCCAGATTGAGGCAGTATTGAGTTCACCAGTTCCCTCCTCCTGCCTGCGTCTGGGATCTCTCAAGCAGAAACCATGAACCCAGAAGCAGCGGGACAAACATTTGATCATCTCCATAATAATTTAGAGTTGTAGTCTTGTCAGGTTGCAAGCTCACAATGCGTCGCAGTTTGTAGATCGGCTATTTTCAAATGCCGAAATGTATAGGGTTGAAGTGGTTAATGTATGTTTTCTAATCAAAATTAAAATAGTAACTAGTAACTAAAGTTTTCAAATAACTGTAGTAGAAGTAAAAGTACTGGAAATTGGAAAATACTCAAGTAAAGTACAAATACCTCAAACTTAAGTACAGTACAGCATTTAAGTAAAAGTACTTAGTTACTTTCCACCACTGGTAGTAAAAATGGTTTGCGTATACTCTACCTACCACATGGTGGACCAGAAGGCGTTGGGGAGGAGGAGCCACCAGTACCAGTCTCCGGCGGCCGAGAACACCGCCATCAGCAGGCCCACCAGGATGCCGTTGTATCCGTACAGACCGGCCGCTATCGCCCCCCTGAGGACGGAATGAAAACTAACATAAAAACTAAAGCTGCGACTTAAATCTGTCCAATTATGGAAACTATATGGCATTATCTCCGGTTTTCCTTTCCGTGACATACTGTACCTTTAGGGGGAACAATTTGCATACTTTCATACCGTAATACGACGTAAGATTATTAAAGTTAACGGTGTAATTCAAGGGCTGTGGATGACTAGTCATTATATATTAGCTTTCAACAGAAACTCAGGGGTTCGTACCCCAGGCATGCGGCCACACTGCGTGAAAAGTGGAGTTAACGGGCAATTATGGGCACTAGATTTGTCCGTAAACCTCAAGTTTAGCAGTAATATACGTTAATATACAGGTGTGATGGTACAAGTCGGGAGTTTACCGGAGTTTGTTGGAAAGTTTAAAGGGAGTTTTCTGTAATATTCACATCCGTATTCATTCAATATATCAACACTTTTCCTGGGCTGGGTGTGCTCCAGTTCCTGTCGATTTGATCCAATGAAAGCCAATGAAACTGGTCAGATGACCAATGATATCCAATGAAATCAACAGGAACTGGAGCACACACAGCCCAGGAAAAGTGTGGATACATCTGTATGCTTTTTGCGCAGTGCCAGTCGTTTGACAGCACTCGCTGCACTGGCAGAACGGCCCTCTGGTGGAACAGGAGGGTAACTACACTACACTGACCTGCTCTGGCAGAACATCATGGCTCCCAGCGTGGAGAACAGCGTCCCCACGAAGCCGTTGAGAGCCCACCAGTAGTTCTGCAGGATGAGACCGGCGAAGATGACCGCCCCGCTCAGAGGGTTGTTCACGAACATCACCTGGGCTGCGCCGCGGAGACACCAGTCCACGATCTGCAGAACGATGCAGCGCTCTGGAGGAGGAGCAGCATTATGAATTTCAGGCAAAAATACCTGCCAATTTATTTTATTACCGACCCATCTATGTTTAAATTAATGGCATTACTAAAATCTGAAAAAACAAAAAGTCATCTATAAATTGGGTGCTTTTCTGAAAAAGTTTCTTCCGCTGTTCGAATAGTGAAAGCCTTTCCATATGTCTGCATGTATATTGTGTATTGTATTGTATACTTTTTATTGTATACCATGTGATCATGGTCGTGAGTTAAATAAAAATGTTGACAATGAGGAAACCGTAGTCTTCAGACCCACCTCTTCAGACTCTTTGCCCGTAGCAGTTGCACTATATCGACGACCTTACAGGCGTTCGCAAAGGCTCAACTTATGTAACTTCTTAGATAGCATTTTATGTGGACATATAGCACTCTATAGTGTAGCCTATACTCTTGAGTCAAATTCCAATACCCAAAATCTCGGCCACTCGCTCACTTGCACTCGCTCACTCCAGCATGGCAAATTATGGTGAAATTGGTGACCTGCCGAAATACGTTACCCATCGAGTGGACTTCACATGACTTACATGGAGGTCTTTAAATATGTGGCCTGAATATCGTTGACTGCTAATAAACAAAGTAACAAACTGCAATGATTTGATAGATCACGAGATGATACATCACAAGGGGATATACTTTATATCCTTTCAATAAAGGATCATAAAGTCTTAGAACAGCTAGCAAAAAAGGAAAGGAAAGGTACTATGTTTACCCAGGGTAACTGGACTAAGCTCAAGAACTTGTTTACAGCCAGGCCCTGCTCATAGAACATTTCATGGTAGAGGTTCAATGCCTTGTCCAAGGGCACTTCAGCGGTGGTAATTTTAACGTGCCGGTCCGGGGATACGAACTAGCGACCTTTCGATATCAAGACCGTTCGGCCACCGCTGCCTCTAAGCATGCACGTCATGGCGTCACCGATGGGGATTCACTGCACAACGTATGTTTATTGTCTAATCTAGAGCCAGAGGTGGACAGAGTACTCCACCCAGTATTCTAGTACAGAATCTGTTCCATTAGCTTTAGAAACGGGTTGGTACTCCTGAGGAGGACAGAGTGTGTTTAGTGTGTGATTTGAAAGAAATTTAAATTTAAATTCATTATTTTGTTTTACTGCCCATTATATGATGAATTAACACATGTATTATTGTGTAAAATGACAACCATCGGTGTTAACTTTTTCTGGTTAGAGGACTACGAAAAACTGGAATTTTGCTTTAGGAAAGGTATTTTTGAGATTTTCAGCACAGGATGAAATCCTCTATGCCAGACTCACAACAGACATAAATACATTCACAAGTAAATACATACATTTGTATTATTTTTTCTTTCTTCTTTTTTTTACACTTTAAAACAAACCAAGTTCATGTGGACCCGCCCTCTTTGGTTTTTTTCTTATATCTTATACACTTTCAAGTCCCGTATTTACCAGTCTATGAACTTACAAGCCAGCCCTATAGTTATACAAAAAACCTTTTGTTGAACAAAATTTGTCAAGTCTATTCTTATACTGACTGAAGGAGCCTGGACCACTTCCTGAAACAATGATTTGTATGGTGTGTCCTACAAGTCCATGTGGGCTGGGCACCTCGGGTGCATGACACGTCTATCTATCAATCCATCTAATCTATCTAATCTATTCTATTCTATTCTTGGCTGAGGGAACATAAATCAAGGCACTCTCTCTCACGTCATTATTCACAGAAGCGTTTACAGTAGCTTAGACCAGATTCTTATAGGGTTGACTGACAGTTCAGTAGGCCATTGGATTTACAACAGTAAGGGGGTGGGTATATGTATTGTACAAGCGTAAGTATGTTCTGTACGCATATACTGTACACGCGAGGAGGAATGCATTGTAATGTAAGGGCTGGGCTCCGATCATAACATATCATTCAAATTGACATATTGGTTGTTCTATTTGACCCACCAGCTTTGCTTTGGAGATATGGCTTATATAGTAATGTCTTGCAGAGAAACAGCAAGTTGAGAAAACAGGCTTGAAAGATTCACTTCTGTGGTCTCTAACATTAAACCTAGCTACATGTTTAAGCATTTATTTCATATTTACATGTCGATTTCAGCTCTGACATTTATTTCAGACATGCTCTAGTATGTGAAGAGTCTGCCTGTCTGCCTGTGCTATACTAACTCGTTTTTCTCCTCTGGTGAAAAGCTGGAGGCTGCACGATGGCAGGCTCTCAGTCAAATCTGGTCACTTTTTGTGAATGACGCAAGCTCAGGTCTGACACTGATCAGCCTGGACACCTTGGGGAGGGTGTATAGCAGTCCAGTGGTTCCCAAACCTTTTCATGTTAAGGACCCCCAAATTGATACAAATTACCCCTGTGAATTTGAAAATATGAAGATATGCCAGGGACCCCCATAAGAAAGATTTTTACGGCTCTAGCAGTGACTCTCAACCCGTTTAATTTCAAGGACCCCCATTTAATGGCATTTCTATATCTGGGAACCCAATTTATATTGTAAAATCAATGTTAATTAACTCTGAGAGTGTACAAATGGAACCAAATGGACCCATAAGGGTCAACTTGGTTCCAAACAATCATTTAGCTGGGGACCCCTTGGAACTCCCTCAAGGACCCTTGGGGGTCCCTGGGCCCCACTTTGGGAACCACCGGGCTAGAAGACCTATCACTCTCGCAGTAAACCGACTAACTTACTTTCCATCCATTTGGCAAACGCCGGCATGTCTCCGGCGAAGTAAGAGACCGCCTTGAGGAGGCAAGCCCTGTCCCTCTGCAGCCTGGTGCGCCTGGCGGAGACCCCCACCTCGGGGGGCTGCTGCTCCCCCCCCTGGGGCTGGGGGGGCTGCTCCCCCTGGGGCAGCTGGGGGGGCTCCTTGCTGTCGGACAGAGCCAGAGTAGTTTTCGCCATCAGAGGCTGCAGTTCCTGGAGATCCTGTCATGGAAGGGGGGGGGGGGGGGGGATCATTGATTAGCTATGAGCAATGGCGTACAACGACATTTAGAGGGGCAGGTGCTCAAGTGAAAAAAGGGCACCTTGTGCGGCGCGTGGAACCGGCCGTCTGCCATGACCCATTTAGACCTTAGGTCGATTCTATAAATGTCTTCTAAATCCTGACAGTTTTCTTGAAAAACCTCATGTTTCTATGTCAGTCGTTCTCAAACATTTTCATGTCAAGGACCCCCAAAAATGTATGCAATTGGCCGCCGGCCGCCATCTGAAAATATGTTGTTCCAGGGAGCCCCCAGAAGCAAAGACTGTGTTTTGTAGTTTTCTTACTGTGCGTATAGACTGTTTTGTAGTTGTAGTTGTAGTAGTAGTAGTAGTAGTAGTAGTAGTAGTAGTTGTAGACTGGGTGTTTTGTAGTTTTCTTACCGTGCGTAGACTGGGTGTTTTGTAGTTTTATTACCGTGCTTAGACTGGGTGTTTTGAAGTTCTCTTACTGTGCATAGACTGGGTGTTTTGTAGTTATCTTACTGTGCGTAGACTGGGTGTTTTGTAGTTCTCTTACTGTGCGTAGACTGGGTGTTTTGTAGTTCTCTTACTGTGCGTAGACTGTGTGTTTTGTAGTTCTCTTACTGTGCGTAGACTGGGTGTTTTGTAGTTCTCTTACTGTGCATAGACTGGGTGTTTTGAAGTTTTCTTAATGTGCATAGACTGGGTGTTTTGAAGTTTTCTTAATGTGCATAGACTGGGTGTTTTGAAGTTCTCTTACTGTGCATAGACTGGGTGTTTTGTAGTTATCTTACTGTGCGTAGACTGGGTGTTTTGTAGTTATCTTACTGTGCGTAGACTGGGTGTTTTGTAGTTCTCTTACTGTGCGTAGACTGGGTGTTTTGTAGTTCTCTTACTGTGCGTAGACTGGGTGTTTTGTAGTTCTCTTACTGTGCATAGACTGGGTGTTTTGAAGTTTTCTTAATGTGCATAGACTGGGTGTTTTGAAGTTTTCTTAATGTGCATAGACTGGGTGTTTTTTGTTTTCTTACTGTGCGTAGACTGGGTGTTTTGTAGTTCTCTTACTGTGCGTAGACTGTATTTTGTAGTTTTCTTACCGTGCGTGGACTGAGTGAAGAACGACGCTGTACAACAGAGGAGGAACTGCAGCAGAAGTCCTACGGAGGGAAGAGACACAAGTCCACAGTGTCAGTCTGTGTTGTCTGTCTCTGTGAGCTTTGGCCTGGACTGTACAAGGTCTGTGTTGTCTGTGTCTGTCTGAGTGTACCGGTACTCGTGTGGCCTGACCTGTACAAGGTCTGTGTTGTCTGTGTGTAGTTAGCGTACCGGTCGGTACTCCCCTGTAGGCTATATGTATTTCAACCCACAGATCTAAGTAGGCCGTCGGAGCACCCTTCTGTTGCTTTGCCATTATTCCTTGATTTACTCACCCTACAACACCCCACACTACACTGATCACACATCCACACTGACACTACTTATATTACACTTATACTGACTATACTGTAAGCACTTGTTTGTAAGCATTTGTTTAAGTAAATTACCATTAGTTAATACATTATTGTTAAAAGTTTTACTCCACAATCAGCTCTCACCATATTTCTGCTCGGCCATCAAACATTTACAATGTGTTCTGACTCTGAGACTTTAAATAGGGAGAAGCACTGCTGAACACTATAATTGGGCCAAACCAACTCCTGTCTGTGGAAAGGGAGGATTATTTAATTTATTTGTCACCGAGGGACACTGGACTCTAAAAAGAGGACTTTGGAAAACTAACACTTGAGAAAGAAAAGAGCTACAAGCTCAAATTAATTGAAATGTACATTGAAAATGTGTTTTGTGTCAATCCCAAGCAGATTTGACATGTTGTGGATCATGTTAACACCTATCAATTGGTCCTGTCTGGTGGGAGGGGCCACTGTAGTTTTAGTAAAAACAGAGACATGTGTTTGAGCGATGACCACCACGGCTCAGTGACGTCATGTTGTAGTTTTAATAAAAACAGAGACATGTGTTTGAGCGGTGACCACCACGGCTCAGTGACGTCATGTTGTAGTTTTAGTAAAAACAGAAGTGTTGTGTTTGTGTGAGTGGTGACCACCGTGGCTCAGTGATGTCGTCATGTAGTTTTAGTAAAAACAGAGACATGTGTTTGTGTGAGTTGTGACCATCGTGGCTCAGTGACGTCATGTTGTAGGTTCCGGGGGTCACCTCGATCTTCAGCGAAAACTGGACTATGAAGGGGGCTTTAAACTTCTGAAAGAGTGGTGTGATACTGCCTGCCTGGTGTTACCGCATGTTCTCTGTGTATTAAACTACAGAATGTGTGGTGTGTGTGTGTGATACTGCCTGGCTGCTGTTACCATGTTCTCTGTAGTTTACAGAATGTGTGGTGTGTGTGTGTGTGTGATACTGTCTGGCTGCTGTTACCATGTTCTCTGTAGTTTACAGAATGTGGTGTGTGTGTGTGTGTGTGTGTGTGTGTGTGTGTGTGTGTGTGTGTGTGTGTGTGTGTGTGTGTGTGTGTGTGTGTGTGTGTGTGTGTGTGTGTGTGTGTGTGTGTGTGTGTGAGATACTGTCTGGCTGCTGTTACCATGTTCTCTGTGCATTAAACTACAGAATGTGTGGTGTGTGTGAAACTTTGGGTTATATTATAACCCTGGTTATGTAAACAAGCATTAGCGACCAATTCGCTTAGTGTAATATTACACTAAGCTCATTGCGAAGCTAATGTAGATTAACATAACTGCCTGCCTGGTGTTACCATGTTCTCCGCCCACACACGACTCAACTGAAACACCATGCACCCCTCCTTAGATGTAGACGCTTAAAGGGACCACTCAAGCGAAACCACAACACTTATTGAAAAGGACAGTATAATGGCCTATGTCAAGAGTGTGAGCTATACTCCATTAATAATTTGGTCAAATAATCATCTTATGTTACAGAACTGAGTCAGTAGTCATATTATTATTATTATTATTGCTATAAACCTTCTGGGTGAAATGATTAAGAAATCATTTGTTTTGGTTCATTTGTCTGTTTTCTAAAGATTTCTTTTTGGTTTTTCTGCCTTGAAGACTGACAGGAAAGAGGTAGAGAGAGAAGGGGAGAGATGTGCAGCAAAGCAAAGGACTGGTCATGAACGGGACGCGCTGTCAGGCCAGAGGCAGAGCCTTGATGTGCCGGGACCGCAAGGCCAGTCTGTTTTCTGAAGGTAAACATATATATATATATTTTTTTAGCAATGTGAATTTCTTTGTAACTCTGAGAGTGTTCCTAATCATAAATGCACCCTGTGGGGGTCCGTTTGGTTGCATGTGTACACAGTTACAGTACTCCCATGCATCTCACATAGCCTCCTAACCTCCATGCCAGTGATCAACTATTAATAGACGAGTTATGTAAGGCAACGTGAAAACATGTTGCTTCATATCCTAGTTCAAATCCTTCTACCTTCCTTCACCTCCTTCCTTCCTTCCTTCCTTCCTTCACCTCCTTCCTTCCTTCCTTCCTTCCTTCCTTCCTTCCTTCCTTCCTTCCTTCCTTCCTTTACCTCCTTCCTTCCCCTCCTTCCTTCCTTAAGTAGGCTACAAATGTAGCCTACTTAAGGAAGGCTACATTTTGACCCCACTACTTTTGTAGCCAAAAACAAGCCAACTCCTGTGAGAGAAAATCTCCCCTCATAAAAAAAGATCTGATGCATTTATCATTATATAAATACTATGTATGTCTATTCTATAATAATGAATGTTTTGGTACATTCTACTTTTTAAACACATACTTCAGCCAGAGCTTAATAAGTAGAGACACCAGACCAGACCCATTCTGTCAACCGGTTTCATTTTGATTTTACGCTCTCAAGAGTGAAATTATTGTTAAACATCTGCATTACTTCATTTACAAGAAGTCTACACAATTAGAGAAGGTATAGAAAAACTGTTACTTTGATCAACGTTTGCCTGTTATCTTATCTCTCTTAATGATACCAACATCAATACAGCATTGTGAATTGTGGACAAAATTGTGCATTGTGGACAAAATCTTATCCAACAACAACAAAATATTCTGTAGTTTTGGGTCTGAGAGGATAAATGTCATCAACATGGTGGCTATTTGAAAATAGCCGATCTCACGTTGTGAGCTTGTAGATCTGCTATTTAAAAAAATATATCTTGTGACAAATGTGGAATATTTTTTGAATTTCTTCAACAACACTAATCTGGTACGGGGGTCCCTGGCACAGCACATGTTTAGATGTTGTAAGGTCCTTTCAGGGCTGGACTGAGACAATAATTCGGCCCGGAAAATTTCGCGGAATTTGACCCAGACTGGCCCACCACAACCAGCGAGCAGATACTCTGCCGACTTTTCGGGTCGAGGTCCAATATCTCAAACACTCACCCTAACCTCCCACGGGGCAGCACACCTAAACCTAACCTTAACCCTCTGCCAACCCTTAACGCACCCCTCACCAACCTTAATCCGGTCGTTTTAATGCACCCCTCACCAACCTTAATCCGGTCGTCTT
Source organism: Protomyctophum parallelum (assembly GCF_964188405.1). Classification (NCBI taxonomy): domain Eukaryota; kingdom Metazoa; phylum Chordata; class Actinopteri; order Myctophiformes; family Myctophidae; genus Protomyctophum; species Protomyctophum parallelum. The sequence goes on from NC_139710.1 coordinate 40,101,062, forward strand.
AACGCACCCCTCACCAACCTTAATCCGGTCGTTTTAACGCACCCCTCACCAACCTTAATCCGGTCGTTTTAACGCACCCCTTGCCAACCTTAATCCGATCGTTTTAACGCACCCCTCACCAACCTTAATCCGGTCGTTTTAACGCACCCCTCACCAACCTTAATCCGGTCGTTTTAACGCACCCCTCGCCAACCTTAATCCAGTCGTCTTAACGCACCCCTCACCAACCTTAATGCAGTCGGATGCTATGTCTAACCAAAGTATGCCTCCCGAGGCCCATACAAATACTTGAAATACAAGCCCAGTTTACAGTACAACATAAATGATACACAACCAACAGTCAACTAATTTAACATTTGGCCCAGACCAGCCCACAAGAGGGTCAACCCACCGGGCATATGCCGGGTACGGTACGCCCTGTGGCCAGGCCCCCTGCCTTGGACAAATACATTACTCTAGAGGTCCTTGACAGTTGACATGGAGATGTTGTGAGAATCACTGGTTTAAACAACATTAGGAAACAATTAGCCCAAATAAGCAGAACAGTGGTTCCGAAACGTTTTCATGTCAAGTACCCCCAAATTGACACTAATTAGCCCGCGGACCCCCATTTGAAAAGATATGCCAGGGACCCCAATAAGAGCATTTTCTCTAGCAGTGATTTTCAACCGGTTTAATTTCAAGGACCCCCGTTTAATGGAATTTCTATCTCTGGGACCCCCAATTTATATTGTAAAATCATGCTAATTTAACTCGGAGCGCACAAATGGCCATTTGTACACTCTCTGAGTTACAGACCCATAAGGGTCCATTTGGTTCCATTTGTACACTCTCTGAGTTACAGACCCATAAGGGTCCATTTGGTTCCATTTGTACACTCTCTGAGTTACAGACCCATAAGGGTCCATTTGGTTCCATTTGTACACTCTCTGAGTTACAGACCCATAAGGGTCCATTTGGTTCCAAATTATCATTTAGCTGGGTGCCCCGTGGAACTCCCTCAAGTACCCCTGGAGGTCCCCAGACCCCTCTTTGGGAACTGCTTTAGAAACCAGCCCGCAAAAAATACCGCAAATACCAATTAATATTTACAAGAGACTTGACAGAGAAACAAGGCCAAAGTCGCTTAATAAACGGACATGGTAACACTGACGTTCTTACAGGTCTGTGTGCAGTGTAGTGCAGTCATAAGGTAATACATAAAGTAATAAGGTTAAGGTTTACCTGTGTTCTGTGTAGTGCAGTCATAAGGTAATACATAAAGTAATAAGGTTAAGGTTTACCTGTGTTCTGTGTAGTTCAGTCATAAGGTAATACATAAAGTAATAAGGTTAAGGTTTACCTGTGTTCTGTGTAGTTCAGTCATAAGGTAATACATAAAGTAATAAGGTTAAGGTTTACCTGTGTTCTGTGTAGTGCAGTCATAAGGTAATACATAAAGTAATAAGGTGAAGGTTTACCTGTGTTCTGTGTAGTTCAGTCATGAGGTAATAAATAAAGTAATAAGGTTAAGGTTTACCTGTGTTCTGTGTAGTGCAGTCATAAGGTAATACATAAAGTAATAAGGTTAAGGTTTACCTGTGTCCTGTGTAGTTCAGTCATGAGGTAATAAATAAAGTAATAAGGTTAAGGTTTACCTGTGTCCTGTGTGGTTCAGTAATACGGTAATAAATAAAGTAATAAGGTTAAGGTTTACCCTGTGTGGTTCAGTCATAAGGTCCAGCTTGGTGAAACTGATCTGAGTGACAAAAGCAGAATGAACTGAACTTGAATGCTCTGGAGCTTTTATACTGACCGTTTAACCCTCCCCCCCAACCCACCCATTCCTCTCTCTCTCTCCCTCTCTCTCTCTGTCTATGTCTCTCTTTCGCTCTCCACCCCCCCCCCCCCCCCTCTCTCTCTCTCTCTCTCTCTCTCTCTCTCTGAGAGAGAGAACTTCTTGGAACAATTAAGTGTGCTTTGGTTGGCATGTAAAAGGTAAAAGTTTGCCAGTGAAGCTACAGTTGGCATCATTAATACATTAATGCCACTCTTCATCTGTATCATAATCACATAACTCACTCACTGCAGCTCTCGGCATTAACATTATTACTGACTGCCTCTCCAAAAATATATTTTCATATGTGCTTGTAGATTGGATACATCTTGACGTATAGGAGGGAGGGGCCCGATGTTACGTCGCCCCGTATCGCCTCACTTCTGTGAGCATGGCCACGAAATATTATACCTGAAGTTATAGGGATGTCCCGATACACTTTTTTCCTTTCCGATCCGATCCCAATAAATAAATCCCAATAAAATGTCTGTTAGCCGATACCGATACCAGAGAATAATATATAATAATAAAATAAAAAATATCTTGAAGTAGACCGCCTGGGAATAGTGTTTATAGCTATCTAGCTATATATATCTCGTGTTGTGTTTATAGCAGACTCCTCACTCAAATGTGCACTTGTTTGCTCCAAAGCAAACTCCACATGCCCCAACATTTTATTTGCCTGCCATAGTGTCAACCCCTATACCCCTGTGTCGGATCTGTGGTTAGACTGGCATATTTTCCGATACCGATATGACCTGATATAACCAAATAAGGGCCAATCCGATAACGATACAGTATCTATACCTGAAGTGTGTTAACTAAGCGTTGAAATGTATGGCTGCATGGCATGGCACTGGCAGCTATATTTAAATAAGTGCTACTACAAAGGAAGAACGCTCTTGGACACACAGTTTAGAAAGAAACACCATTTCCCCTTCCTTATCATGACTGAAGAATGCACCACGGCTGTGCTTAGTGATCGGCAGCAGGATAAACACACCATGAGACAGCAATAAAAAGGCCTTTCTTTGCTTTATTGTGATCGGAACACCCTAGAGTCTAGGGTGTCAAGGGTGTCTAGGGCCTAGGCCCCCACACAAGGGCTTGCCCAATATGGCCATGGATATTGGGCAGGATTTTGTCTTTCGTGCTCAGGGGTACCTTCACTAAAAACGCTGGGACAACAACGCTCCACACAATACCTTATCCCTTTTGGCTCCAAAACTATGGAATCCATGAACTTCCCATTACAATCAGAACTGCAGCCTCACTCTGCCTCAATCTTTCACCGTAGTCTGAAAACCCACCTCTTCAGAATCATGGCCCATAGCACTTGCCCTAGCCCCAACTACCTCACAGGTGTACGCAATGTAACATAGATAGCACTTTATACAGACATTATGTAGACAGCACTAGAATAGCATTTTAGACATAGCACTTTATAGTATATATACATGTGTATATGTACAGTTTCATTATATAGATATTCCACTGTTACGTTCTTAGCTTACGTATGTTTCTTGTAGGGCATTCATCAAAAAATCGATTTATCGATTTATCGATAAACGAGTCACGAGTCGACTCGCAGCAGCGCGAGTCGAAAGTTGAGCTTTTTTTTTTTTTTTTTTCTCCCCTTTTTTCATTGCATTCAGAACGCGCCCTTAATTAAAAACCAAATGCAGCTGTGTAGGCTATGTGGCTCTCAGCGCGCGGTGTCCCACTATTGAGACTGGCTGAAGTCTGTTTGAACTGCGCTGTGTCAGAGAAGTAACAGATAGAAGCACGCAAACGTTACCCCCAAACGATATCCCCCTCACCTCCGTGCTGGAAATATAACGTCTGGGTTCCCGAGGCTACATGCATGCTGACGCAATGACTGTCTGTTTCTGGCTAAGCTTTACGCGCAGCGCACATGAACCTCTCCGTCTCCGGTCAGTGCGGGTTGTTGTTTATTTGCATGGCTCAGAAAATGAGTAACAAATGAGAACGTTATCGAGTTGTGGAGGAGGAGGAGGAGGAGGAGAATAATAATGTCATATCTCTCATTGTGTTCTCGGTGCTGCTGCTGCGCTGTGTGCCAATACCACTACTTTACCTGGATAACATCATCTTTTCATTTTGACATGATTCACATGAAATAATAATCCTGTACCGGAACCGCGTGTAGCGTTTGGTTTCATTAATGCGATCGTCACAAAATAGCCTACAGCTGCTGCTGCTAAAGATACAAAGATTGGACATTTTTAAACGACGCAAAACTTAGAATTCCCCTCTTGCGTACCAGTGCCACGTGTCCCGCGGACCGGCACCGGTGTTTGGGAACCTCTGATATAGATGATACATGCACTGTGACTGTGTCATATTGGAGAGGCCACTGAATGCGCAGTGCTATGTTTGACATGCTCCGTATTTGAGCGCGCGGCAGCTCCACCCGCCCCTGTTAAATCCCCCCCCCCCCCCGCGCGTCCCCCCCCCCCCCCCCCCCCCCCCCCCCCCCGCCGCCAGAAACGATAAATCGACTTATCGATAAATTACTGTCCGACAAGTCGACTGGGAAAAATCTCAAGTCGTTAATGCCCTAGTTTCTTGATAACTACTTGTTATGTATGTGAATGTATTGCCATGCTTTTTTTGTTCTTGCTCAATGTAAATCGCTCTGGATTAAGAGCGTCTGCTAAATGACTAAATTGTAAATTGTCATTCCGACCAATCACTTTTGGTGTCTTCACTTTTCTGTCCTAACGTTTATCTTCAATATACTTTGCTCAACCAATCAAATCATCGATATGCGGGTGATCATCAGCCAATGTTTGTGTTCACACAGACCTACAAAGCTGGGCATAGGAAGGGCTAGCACCCCTCAAAGATGCACAACGCACCATATATAGCACTGTTGAGTTGGAACGCACGCACGCACTCACGCACGCACGCACACATGATAGCACTGTTGAGTTGTCCCTCAAGGGCCTCGGATTGTGTTCTGGAACTTCTAGCCCCACAGTGCAGTGGTTCATTGTGTGAAACAGCACCACCCTGTGGTGGTACCCCATGCAGGTTTTCTTATTTCCATGATTGCCTGCCTTGTGCCTGCAATTGGATACAATATATATTTCAGCTGTGCTAGCCTGTCAGATGTACAATTGTATATCTGCAATTTTTTGAATAGCCAACATATACATTTTGTTCTACCTCTGAGTCACCGATTCTTAAGAGTGGTCCAGGGGGTCCCCAGCTAAATGATAATTTGGAACCAAATGGACCCTTATGGGTCTGTAACAAATTTACATTGCTTTTACAATATACATTGGGGTCTCAGAGATAGAAATGCCATTAAATAGGGGTCCATAGCCTGTTGCATATCAAACTGGGGGTCCTTGAAATGAAAATGGTTGAAAATCACTACTGTAAATATCTTCTGTTATGAGGGTCTTTGGCATATATTTTCAAATGGGGGTCTGCAGACTACATGGACAGTGGCTGTGGTTAGTTTTCATTTAGTTGCCATTTAGTGGAAAAAGGTCGTCGACGAACATTTATCGTCTTAGTTTTAGTCGACGAAAACAACACTGATCAGCAAGAACATAAATATAGTAAAACATATTTCACTTAAAAAAGAAAAGAAAATGTCATTTTATCGCTTAGTCTACTCAGGCTTACGTGAACACAGTGACAGTTTTTACGTCGCTTGATTCAGTATGTAAAGGACCACTAAACCACTTTTAAACCTATCTTCATATAATAGGTCCTCACTAATAATCATGATAAAATACCACAATCTTTTTCCTACTCTGTCTGTGTCTCATAGAAGTAAAAGTATTGGAAATTGGAAATACTCAAGTAAAGTACAAATACCTCAAAATGGTACTTTAGTACAGTACTTAAGTAAATATACTTAGTTACTTCCCACCACTGATGACAAGACTACTAGCGTAGTAGCAGCATTCACATGTAAAACCAGTGACAGTGTTGGAAAAACAGTAGTTTACACATTACACCAACAGAGGGAGCTAGTCACACGTAAATAGTCGGTCAGACGCAGAACAGTAGATCACAGATTCTGGGACAAAGGATGATGATTTATGAATACAATAAAGCTTGAGGAGTATTAGGAATTAATTTATGTCAGGCTTTAAAGACGCTACACTGTTAATATTGGAAGTGTTTGGCTGGTATTTATAAACATTCACTGTGTCTGAACTGTGACACTGTGAACTGAACATGACACAATGCCCTGGATGCATAAAGTCCTTTCCTGGAAAGAATGAGGCCTGTTGAGTGCATGTGATGTGACATGAGCTACAATGATTTTCTGCAGTGTGTGTTGACTAACGTTATTATTTGGTGGACTGGGTTTCTGCACTGCCCCACAGCCCTCCTATGAATGAGACATAGACCGAGTAGAGGAAAAAAGGTGGTATTTTATCATGAACATTAGTGCAGGACCAATTATATGAATATATGTTGAAAAGTGAAGTGGTCCTTTTGATAATATAAATTATAATCTATCTATAAAAGTCTCTGTCTTTCTGTCTGTACGTACCTGTGTAACTCACGTAACTCGAGAACCCACTGACTTCAAATTCCACACATGTTTTCCACACCACCCTACAGGGGGTGCAGTGGCCGGTGTCGAGTCGTTCGGACCCACGGTTGTTCAGAACCAGCCCAAAAAGGCCTCTGCCCGGTGATCTGGACAGGGGCCCCTGCCCAGTGTCCATATATGGAGCTGCAGGCCTGTTCTGACATTATTCTGAAGTCTGCATAAACTCCACAATGGGTATTGCATACTACAGAAATCTCCATATACAGTAAGGGTATAGGGCACAAACGGGACACAGACAGATAGTTAAAACGGGTGCTATGACAATGGGTATTATTAGGTTTCCAAGTTGCATCGTTCCCAAGTACTGTAGGCCAGTGACCGACGGGCACGTACAGGTCTAGTTGTACAAACTTTTAGGCAACCGCTCGATCATTTTGAAGTTAGAACTGAACTAAGGCCCAATTCCAATCCGCTCCCTTATTGACTCACTGACTTAGGTGCGTGTTTCATGCATGGCCGCGGGAAGATGTTTACAGTAGGAGGTGCTGAACGTTTAGTAGGGGGTTTTCACGCGGAAAAGTGGCTTTTACTTTCCCTATCCACACGCATGAGCAAACGGACACAGGCAATTAACCAGGATAAGGCACCGATACTGTGATACAGCATATTTATTAGGCCTAGTAACAGAAATCTGTATTGATTAAAATTATTATTATTTTTCCCCTCCTGTCCGAAGGGGGGGCTGTGCCAGGGGGGAGGGGGTGCTCCAGCCCCCCCAGCACCCCTACTTCCCTCAGCCATTCATGTGAAGTTTGCGAAAGCTTGAGGGCTGTCCCATTTGAAATCGGTAAGGGCGCTTCTACACACTTCACGTCACGAAGATGCCAAATGCCGCTCGCGGCAGAAGTCTCTTCCGGGTTTTTAGACAGCTGCACACTGCAACTTGCAGCGTCGGCCAGAAAGCCTCTGCACAAGGTGGGGCGAGTGCAGCAAAGCATTATGGTCAATGTAGTCATCCAGCAGTGAGACCCAGTGTCCATTGACATCACAAACACTTTGAAATACTAACAGTGAGACGCCTGAGGGCGAGAAGGTCATATATTAGGGACTTTAAGCAACGACGGCTGTGGCAGTCCGCTCCGGCAACCGGAAATGGATCAGTGCATCAATACATAAACCTGCTTGCCGTCGCAGCCCTTTCTACTACGGAAGAACCTACACTTACACGTATGTGTCTACAATGCCATGGCATAACCATGTTTATTGAAATTATAGCTTTCATACATTTACACCGATTGCTCCATCACCTCTCTTATGCTGTGTAGGCTAATGTGTTGGCAATTGCTCTGAATGAAGAAATATAACACTATATGTCATATTAACCATGTTTATGAAAACGGTTTTAGAATAACACAGATTGCTCCTGCACCTTCCTCTTTCCACTGCTGATCATATCCAGCACATGTAAGAATTAAGCAATATCGGCAAGTTAGCTGACGCGCGACGGGGTGTTTAAAAAATAATAATAAAAGTGTTTATGTTTGGCACATGCTGCATAGACGCGTCACCATGGGAACCAAAACATGGATGGGAACCCGTCACCAACAGCTGTTTGCTTAACGATTTTGACAGCTACGGCGATTGAGTCATAGCTGCCGTACTTCCAGCGGAGCCGTCCTGAAAACAATTGTTGTCTATTCTCTTAAGTGTACAGGGTTTGATGATGGCACAGGCAGGGCCAGCCTTAATTTTCGGGCCGGTTGAGAACTCCGGTTGAGGACGCCGGCTGCCGGGCGCGGCTGCACTAATAACCTTGAGGCAGGCCCGTCTAGAATTTGAAATTTGAATGGACAGGTATAAGTCAAAAGGGAGACAAAAGAGGAAGGGTGGATATACGTATAGTGAAGGATCAACGTGGAATGTCAGAACAGGTTCTGACATATATCCATATATGGAGATATAAGGGTTTGCAGGTCAGATGTAGAGTTTCTGCATGGCCAATATTGATGACATCAGGGATCTCCATATATGGGCTTAACTGTGACAGCAGGTCGCATATACTATGACATCAGGGTCTCCACATCTCCATCCCTGATGATGTCACAAGATGTCACGAGACCTGGGCATATGGGGGCTTTCCTGGGGTGACCACCAACCAACCAACTCACTGACGGGAAATGCACAATTTAATTCCGTATAGTAACCTGTCTGGTGGGACTAAATTATTTTCGCTCCTATGCCACCAAAATGTGGAACGCCCTACCAACAGTCATTAAGACGTGCAAATTCCTTGACTCCTTCAAAACCGCTCTCAAAGGGCTGCAATTCGAAACTGGCCCCTGTAAAATCTGAATCCCCCCCCCCACCACCAACCCCTAGCTTTTTCCCCTCACTGTATATGTTTTTTCCCCTTTTTACCTCCTTTATGATAAATTCCTGTTCTCTTTTTATTTTTATTTTTTTAATATTATAGAAGTCTATTTGTACGTCTCTAAATGTTTTGATGAATTGAACAAGGTGGACCCTCTTGTAAACAAGTGTAATGCTTTATTGGGTCGTCCACTCACAGTTAACAGTCTTTTTTTTATTGAATTGTGCTTGAAATGTACTGTAATTCTGCAAACTGTTAATAAATATTTCAATCAAAGGGGTGAAGTGGCCCTTTAAAACTGCGGAGAGAAAGCCCCGCGAGGTTTCCGCCCCCCCCCCCCCACCCCCTTTTAATCCAATCCCCTTGACTCCCATTGGTTCCTCCGAGCCGCCAATCAACCGCCCCCTTCCTCCCTCAATAGAGTAAAACCATACTCTAAGAGTAAAACAGAGTTACGACAACTCCGTTCACTTCACTTCACGCACGGGGCCGAGGTTACTTCTACATAGACTTCTATTGAAAAGGGACAACCCGGGAAGTTTACGCACTGCATTGGCGTCTAATCTTATGGTCTCGCGCGCGTACATGAACCACGTGACCAGGCGTTTTTTGATTGATTGAAATATGTATTAACAGTTTAGTTTGCAGAATTACAGTACATTTTTCAAGCACAACTCAATACAAAAAACTGTTAACTGTGAGTGGACGACCCAAAAGAAAGCATTATACTTGTTTACAAGAGGGTTCCAGCTTGTTCAATTCATCAGAACAGAGACGTACAAAATAGACACTTCTATAAAGCCAGAGAACAGAACAGGAATTCATCATAAAGTAGGTCAAAAAGGGAAAAGAAACATATATACAGTGAGGGGGAAAGGGCCCCCTCAATGTCGCAACTGTGTCTCTACATGGCTCTGCCCATAGGCTCTGCCTCCCTCCAGACAACAATCTGCACAAAGTGACAGAAGAGGAAACGGCAGCATTTATATGAACAACCCTCCTCCGCTCCACACAGACATCTGACACAGTCACTGCTTTTTTAAAGAAGAATACAAATAAAACCACAACATTTTTACCTTAATAATATCGGTCGACAATATAATATAGCCTTCGTTATTAATATATCGTCCCGAACAGGACCGTATGTTGAGGAAAGAAAGGCGTGCGAGACCGAGAGAGAGAGAGAGAGAGAAAGGGACGAAACGAAAAGACGGTGTATTTTCTTTTTGGTTCAAATTGTGTCTGGAGTCCTGGTGGACCCCCGACGGACCGACCGACCGACCGACCCACAGATCGACCCAAGGAGGACCGGAGGAGGAGGCGGAATATCGGCTTCATGTCCAGCCCACGGTCACGCCACTAATGCCGGCTTCACTTGACAAGACAACATATACCACCACCACCCACCACAGCCAGAGAGGATATTATAATATTTGTTATAAACTGATGTTAAAGCTGATATAATCAGCTGCTAATTTTGCTTCGAGGAGCACATAGAGGAAGGAAAGGAAAGAGAGCAACAGCCAGAAAGAGAGATTCATCGGTACGGTAGAAGAAGCCTTCCAACCATCCGTCCAGGTAAAAAAACCATCGGTTTATATTTTAAATTGTACTGTTATCTTCTTTTACATTCATTTAACTCCGAAAGGAATATCCAAATGTTACACCTGCATTTATTTATTTATTTATTGTATTTGAATTTTATGTTTCTCTCACTCAGAGAGATAAATGGATACACTATGAAATGCACTGGAAGCAGTGGTTCCCAAAGTGGGGTCCGGGGAACCCCAGGGGTCCTCGAGGAAGTTCCAGGGGGTCCCCAGCTAAATGATAGTTTGGAACCAAATGGACCCTTATGGGGTCTAGTAGGACTATAGTAAATAATAATAAAAACAAATCGCTGTCCAGTGTCTGCTAATGCCTTAAATTGAAAAAGGTTTGAGAGTTTTGACCGGTTCTTAAATATCTTCTCATCAGATCCCGACATCCGTCTAGATTTGATTGAATTCAATACTACTATTAACAATTTGCAAGAGGTACAAGTTAAACCGTACAGTGGCTTAAAAAATAGGCCAGATGGCTTGTTTGTGTCCAAAGTCATCGAGACATTTAAAGGAGAATTCCATACTAGAAGGCTTTCTTACCTTTGTAGTTGTTTCGTCACCACCAAAGAGGTCCAGGTGTTATTTGTAGTTGTTACGTCCCCACCAAAGAGGTCCAGGTGTTATTTGTAGTTGTTACGTCCCCACCAAAGAGGTCCAGGTGTTATTTGTAGTTGTTACGTCCCCACCAAAGAGGTCCAGGTGTTATTTGTAGTTGTTACGTCCCCACCAAAGAGGTCCAGGTGTTATTTGTAGTTGTTACGTCCCCACCAAAGAGGTCCAGGTGTTATTTTGTGCAAAAGCGCATTATTGGCTATTTCCCCTACCATAAGCCCTCAATGAATTGCATTGAATTGAATGGGGCTATGGGGTGTTGTGCTAATTCGCTTATTTCTTTTTTTTTTAATTATATTTTTTATCCCACGATTTTGTAACCCATTTTTCACCCCTGTGTCAATCATCTAATGTGATCCTGGGCTCTACACATCCTCCACCAACCTGGGGAGTGCAACAGACTTAACTCATGCTTCCTTCATGCTTGAGTGTCCAAGTTGCTCCTTTACACCTGACCGGGGGGAGTTTCCCTGGTTGGACGTAGCGCGTGGAAGGAACACGTTATTCCAACCAGTTCCTTTCCCCTCCATCAGGCGCCCCGGCTGGCCAGGGGGAGGCAGTTTAGAGACCAGGATTACTGGTTCCAAACTATCATTTAGCTGGGGACACCCTGGAACTCCCTCAACGACCCCTGAGGGTCCCCGGACCCCACTTTGAAAACCACTGGCCTAGAGAAGCCTTGTCTACAGGACAGGTTTGAAAACTGCAGACAGGTGCACTTTTATGCTGCTAGTGTTGTCTTCTTGGCCACAGCAAGGTCATCTCAATGATCTCTACCCATTTAGACCTGAGGACGATTCTACAAATGTCTTCTAAATCCTGACAGTTTTCTTGACCCTATGTTTCTATGTCAGTCGTTCTCAAATATTTTCATGTCAAGGACCCCCAAAAATATATTTATTTGGCCGCCGACCCCCATCTGAAAATAATGTAGTTCCAGGGACCCCCCTTAGAAGCAAAGATTTGAGTTAAAAAAAAACGTTCGCTCTGAAAGAATATATATTAAAAGATTTGCGCCACGTTTTCACGATTTTTCAAAAATAGCAGATCTACAAGCTCGTAGCGCGGCACTCGGTTCCACACTATGAGCTTGTAGATCTGCTATTTTTCAATAGCTAAAGTATAACATAATGCTATAAACACCAAAAGGGGTTCCCGTCCTGGATGGGTTCATGTGAACTACATATATAACATTCGTTATATGCACTTTATAACCCTGCAGAGAATTTCATAGCTATTTTTAGTCTGCATTCTTAGGCCAAGAGATTGGAGGATTATGGCTTATGTTTTTGGTGAAATAAACGGCCCGCTCAATTAATTTAGCCGCTACGTTAATTTATTATATTAATTTGCTGCAGTTTAACGCTTAAGAGATCAGGCCTCATCTGACTGAGTCATTTGGCTGGCCTGGTTTGATTGATCGACCACTGTCCAGCCTATCCAAAGATAATAGAAAATGCAGCGCTTTCTTTATCTGACAAGTTACAGTTCTATAATGGAAGCGATCGTTTTTAATATTGTTTAAAAAAAATCACTCCTGTGTGAAGTGAGGGGCACTCTCATCATTATACATCATCATACATCATCTCATGAACAACTGATTTATGCTGATTGGTTAGCCGATTTGCTCGTCTACGTTCCCTTCATTGTGCATTGGAGCGGCTGCTGCACTGCTCAAAAACAACAACAAAAGAAGGACATTATGTCAAGTGAGGGTGGAGGTGCTACACCCCAGCATCTTCAGTCGCTGCTGATTTTGCTGCATCATTAATTTGATGGTGTGGCTTTTCATTTTGCTGCCTGACAGGGTTAGGGCAGGGCCTGTTGCTCCCAAGGTCTTCATGACTATAATCCTCTGAGGGTCCCTGGGTCTTCTGAGGGTCCCTGGGTCCTCTGAGGGTCCCTGGGTCCTCTGTGAGATCCTCTGTGCGCCCTCTCTCCAGTCGTTGCAGGGAGGAGAGGTGTTCATCGGGGGCGGGGCGGTGCCAAGCTGCGTCGCTGGGATTTCAGCGGGGAGAGCTCTAGTGAGCCCTCCAACCTGGAACTGAAGACATTCATTTGAGACACAGATGGCTAACTAAAATGTGTCATGGACACTTTTTCATATTTTATTTTCAAATTTTTTATTATTATTATTATTATTATTATTATTATTTTTGACGTTCCCTTTGTGAAATCGCCCTACTAATTTGGGGCGTTAAATCAGTTTAAAATCGTTGTTTGACAACGCTGACTAGCTAGTTGGCGGCGATGGTCTCGTCTATCCAGGCGCGCAGCTCAGTGATGCGGGCGTATACACCAGGTGAGCAGACTTTGCACCGTCCATGGCCCCAGTTGACGACACCAACCAGTGTCCAGGCCTCGTCCTTCTGGCAGACGAGCGGCCCACCAGAGTCCCCATAGCAGGAGGATGCTCCGGCGCCCCCGGCACAGATCATCTGCTCCTTGATCCTGTCGCCCCAGTGTTCCTTGCACTGCTCTTTGGTGAGGAGGGGGAGGGCAGCCTGCTGGAGCAGGTCAGGTTCAGTGGTGGCTGTCCAGCCCCATCCAGAAGTCACGCACATCATTCCACCGGTGAAGTTGTCACTCGTCTCGGCCAGACACACGGGGGACACGTGGTCGCTCAGCTGGACCGGTCTGGTCAGCTTGATCAGCTTGACGTCATTGTTCAAGGGAGGGCAGTCGTGGCGGGGGTGCTCGAACACCTGTCCAACCTCCATGACCTGGATGTCCTCTGCTTTGGAGGAGAGGCTGTGCTGACCCAGGACCACACGGGTGTCGTTCGGATCGACAGGGCAGTGGGCGGCGGTCAAAACCCAACTCTCGTTGATCAGAGATCCTCCACAGTAGTGGTAGCCCCGGTTCTGGATTGAAGCTTCTGGATCGAAGAACTGGATTGAAGCTTGCCAAGGCCAACTATGAGCAACAGCCTCCTCACCATTAACAATTCGAGTCAGACCCGTTATGACGGGAGTAATGGCAGGAAACCCACAGCTGTGGGCAGCACCAGCACTTAGACTGGCTACGCAGAGGATGGCCAAAAACAGGAAGTCCATGCCCCAAGATCCTCCAGGCTTACTGGCGTCTTTTCTCATAATTAAATTCATTAGTGGGTGAAGGTTGAAGCCGCTTGGATGATGGTTGAAGTCACTATAGTCGAGGTTAACACTGAATTCCAACTCGATTCAAGCTGTGGCCTTCGACTCTTTATATAACGAGCTACGTGACCCGCACACCTACGTCACACCACCCACCCACTGATACGACCATATCAGTCCCCCGACCCCCATCTGAAAATATGTTGTGCCAAAAATCGAAGAACGACTGACATAGAAACATAATAGTTTTTTCAGAAAACTGTCAGGATGTAGAATCTGATCTCAAAATGTATCGCAAACAGAGACGCTCTCAGGAGCACTACTGTTGATGCTAAACACAGACATACCACAGTAGCTTGTGGCTTCACCTCATGTGATCGATCAGCAGACCATGCAGAAAACACTCATTTGGGATCATTCCACTCGGTCTCTTGTTCTGCTTTTATTTATTTATTTATTCTTTGAGGGTGCGCTCGCCCCTCCTATATTCAGCTATAGTCCCATTGACAATGAATGGAGAGTTTACGAGTTTATGTGGAAGAGAAGAAATCTATTTTTGCCCTACTGTATATACACAATGATGAAATTCCCATTGACAATGTACTGTATGTGTGTCTGGGCGAATGATGATGATGATGTACGATGATAAGAGCGCCCCTCACTTCACACGGGTGTGATTTTGTGTACGTTGCACAGTATGTGTGACTAAAACTAAATGGAAACTATTCAAAAGACTATGACTAAAATCAAAATAAATTTGCTGTCAAAAACCGGTCTGTGTGTTCTCTCTTCATCAGGTTCTTGAGTATGACGACTATACCCTTTTTCACTGACGAAAACTAAATGGAAACCAAATGAAAACTAAGCTATGATGACTAAAACTATAAGACTAAACATCTCGACAAATATGTTGACAAATAAAAAAAACTAGACTAAAATGTTAGGGAGGGACCTATAGTGGATAAGAGATCCAGTATAAGTAAAAGACACAAGTCATTTTTACACTTGGTTGCCATGTTGAACATAGCCAATCTACAAGCTCACACAACCAACCAATATGTGTCCAAAGGTGTCTAAAAGATTGAAATTCAACTCCTGTGGTGTTACTAGTGGGTTTTCATGATTCTGAATCCATTCCAAGCATTAGTTTTGCACAAAAAACACTCCTTGCCAGGAAAACAGCCATAGCTGTCATCACAAATGTGATGAGGTCAGCACATTTGGGATAAGGCCGTGTTTTTGTGTTTTCTGTGCAAAACTAATGCTTGGAATGGATTCAGAATCATGAAAACCCCCTAGTTTCATGTCACATGCTACTTAAAGAATGTTGACATTTTGACTTTTTTTGCCTTATATGTTAAGGGTATGGTCACATATCATTCTAATATCCCAAATTTCCCACGGGAGTTGAATTTCAATCTTTTAGTACATGTTATTAGACACCGTTTAGAAACACATTGGTGAAGATATTTCTTGGTAACGATTTAGTTCCCAGATTGGTCAAATACAAAAAATACCCTTAACTAACAGAGCTGTGCGTTTTCTCCTCCAGCAGGTGCTTCGAGAGGAGGAGGAGGAGGAGGAGGAGGGTGACCGGACCAACCCGGGGTCGTTAGTAGGATGAACCACCTGTCGCTGAGCGAGCTGTGCTGCCTGTTCTGCTGCCCTCCGTTCCCCAGCCGCATCGCCTCCAAGCTGGCCTTCCTGCCGCCGGAGCCCACCTACAGCCTGATGAGCGACGACAGCGGCGGCGGCGGCCGCTGGACGCTGCACCTGAGCGAGCGCGCCGACTGGCAGTACTCGGCACGTGAGCGCGACGCCATCGAGTGCTTCGTGACGCGCACGGCGCGCGGCAACCGCATCGCCTGCATGTTCGTGCGCTGCGCGCCGGCCGCGCGCTACACGCTGCTGTTCTCGCACGGCAACGCGGTGGACCTGGGCCAGATGAGCAGCTTCTACATCGGCCTGGGCTCGCGCATCAACTGCAACGTGTTCTCCTACGACTACTCGGGCTACGGCGCGAGCAGCGGGAAGCCCTCGGAGAAGAACCTGTACGCCGACGTGGACGCGGCCTGGCACGCGCTGCGGACGCGGTAAGTACAAGAGCACCGACCACGGTACGACGGAACACGCTGCGGTACTAGTGTTGCATTGTGGGGGTTTGAGCTGACAGGACCCTATGTTGATGTCAATTCAATGAAGTCGAGAGAGAAGTACTACCGTAGCAGACAACCCGCAGACGAGTTGAGATGAAGAAAATGCCAGCACTCATTATATGTCCTTTTACATGACTTTATTTACCTCTGGCCTGTCTGGCCTTCCTCAGCGTTTGTCAGACGCTGAGGAAGGCCAGATAGGCCGAAACGCATACGTTTTCAGTCTCAGAGGTTAATAAAGTCATGTAAAAGGACATATAATGAGTGCTGGCATTTTCTTCATCTCAATTCAATGAAGTCGCCTTTAACTCTATCTCTACCACTAGCTGTTAGCATAAACCACAGTTCCCAGTGCCTTTAACTCTATCTCTACCACTAGCTGTTAGCATAAACCCCAGTTCCCAGCGCCTTTAACTCTATCTCTACCACTAGCTGTTAGAATAAACCCCAGTTCCCAGTGCCTTTAACTCTATCTCTACCACTAGCTGTTAGCATAAACCCCAGTTCCCAGCGCCTTTAACTCTATCTCTACCCCTAGCTGTTAGCATAAACCCCAGTTCCCAGTGCCTTTAACTCTATCTCTACCACTAGCTGTTAGCATAAACCCCAGTTCCCAGTGCCTTTAACTCTATCTCTACCACTAGCTGTTAGCATAAACCATAGAGTGTTAAAAGGATAGAGACTGATCTGGCGCGAAGCTCTGCCCCCCCCCCCCCCGCTATTCATGTCAGTGGAAGTTGCTCAGTGGCGTTTTGAAGCACCCTTTTTGAAGACTTTTGAAGTCTACTTCCGCCTTTTTTCGCCGATTCAGCATTTGGGCACCAAATGTTGGTGCCCAAATGCAACCGAGCGCTCAATGTTAAAGCCCAGCTGCACGGGGTTTCCTCGTCATGAATCCACGGGTCCGCCTGCAGTCCTTCCTCTTACCACTAGGGCCCCATGCTTCAACGTTGTAGCGCCTCACTGGCCCCTTGGCATAAACCCCAGTTCCCAGTGCCTTTAACTCTATCTCTACCACTAGCTGTTAGCATAAACCCCAGTTCCCAGCGCCAGCATACGCGTTGACTTTGGCAGACGGAGCATGTTGTCTGTCTGCCATGAACTCAGGATGACCAGACAGTTCCGTGACATTTAGACACAGACACACGCAGTTGATCTTTTACGGTGATTTGAGAGCAACGCTGCCGCGTAACTCTCGATCAAAATGTCAATATCGATTTAACTCCCCAAGAATTGAGATCACAATTCTCACATGATTCTAGCTATTTCCATGAAAATATTTATTGTCTAGTAGTTGCTGAACATTCCTGCATTCAAAATGTGGCACCATTTGCACAATAAGAAAACGGTACTAAAAGGCAACATTAATAAACGAGACAAAACATGTGAGTGTACATGCGTGTCATGTCTGTATCTAAGTATGCAGAATAGAGCGTTGCAGTCCCGCCCCCTTTCATGACAACGACAGACATGTAGCAGATCTACAAGCTCATAGTGTGCCACCGAGTGGCGCGCTACGAGCTTGTAGGTCTGCTATTTTTGAAAAATCAAAGTACCACTGGCATAGAAACATAACTTTTTCAGAAAACTGTCAGGATCTAGAAGACATTTTTAGAATCTGATCTCAGGTCAAAATGGGTTAAAGTTGTCGGCAAGTCATCAGATCGTTATGTAGCCTTTTTTTTAATTTATCGACTGTCATATCGTTGTGGCTTTCACACTAAACGATTGATGGCCGACTACTGCGACTAGGCATCACACACTGCAAGAGCTCACCAAGATGCGATCCAGACCCGATATATGCTACACATCATTTGTTTGGTATTCATCCAGACCCGATATATGCTACACATCATTATATATGAATATATATGTACCATATATTATAGATATATGCTACACATCATTATATATGAATATATATGTACCATATATTATAGATATATGCTACACATCATTATATATGAATATATATGTACCATATATTATAGATATATGCTACACATCATTATATATGAATATATATGTACCATATATTATAGATATATGCTACACATCATTATATTTGAATATATATGTACCATATATTATAGATATATGCTACACATCATTATATATGAATATATATGTACCATATATTATAGATATATGCTACACATCATTATATTTGAATATATATGTACCATATATTATAGATATATGCTACACATCATTATATATGAATATATATGTACCATATATTATAGATATATGCTACACATCATTATATTTGAATATATATGTACCATATATTATAGATATATGCTACACATCATTATATATGAATATATATGTACCATATATTATAGATATATGCTACACATCATTATATAAGAATATATATGTACCATATATTATAGATATATGCTACACATCATTATATATGAATATATATGTAACATATATTATAGATATATGCTACACATCATTATATAAGAATATATATGTACCATATATTATAGATATATGCTACACATCATTATATATGAATATATATGTACCATATATTATAGATATATGCTACACATCATTATATATGAATATATATGTACCATATATTATAGATATATGCTACACATCATTATATATGAATATATATGTACCATATATTATAGATATATGCTACACATCATTATATATGAATATATATGTACCATATATTATAGATATATGCTACACATCATTATATAAGAATATATATGTACCATATATTATAGATATATGCTACACATCATTTGATCCAGACCCGATATATGCTACACATCATTTGTTTGGTATTCCAATTCATTTGTGTGTGTGTGTGTGTGTGTGTGTGTGTGTGTGTGTGTGTGTGTGTGCGCACGCGTGGGCGTGCATGGGCTCTCATCTGTTGGCTCTGCGGGGGTGGGGGGGGGGGGGGGGGTGGATCTGCTTCACACACACACACACACACACACACACTCTACAAATACACATGGTGTTTGTCCACCCACCTGCCTATCTTCCATTCTCTCTTCCTCATTCTTCTATGTTTCCATCTTTATGTCACTCCATCGATCCACCATCACTATATACGCCTTCCTCCTCTTATCCACAACCTCTTTGCGTGCGTGCGTGCGTCAAATGTCCCCACAAGTATAATAACATTAGGGGACCATAGAGTGAATTGAATTTGAGATGGCACCAGAATTCGGCACCAGCATGTCCATTTGGCTTCAACGCTACCGGGCGGGGCATGAAGCTCTATAGTCACCCCATAGCTGTCAATATTGCATGCAATGTCGCATGGCTGTGTTGCTGGAACACATAGACAGCTTAACGTCGGGACAGTTACTGCCTCCCAGGTGACCTGGGGGTTACCTGTCGGACGGTCGTTAAAGTTGATCGTTGGATACCGTTTCTCCCTCTGTCATTTCCTCGTTTTTCTAGTTCATTTAAATAACGTCATGCACGCATTCATGCATTCATGCATAGCCTACTGCAGGCCTCGTTCGTTGTGCGACAAAGTATTCAATGGGGACGTGTTGTGGAACGGTTTTCCCGCTTCTTTTCGGGACCGGAAGTTCAACAATG
This sequence comes from Protomyctophum parallelum, assembly GCF_964188405.1. Lineage (NCBI taxonomy): Eukaryota > Metazoa > Chordata > Actinopteri > Myctophiformes > Myctophidae > Protomyctophum > Protomyctophum parallelum. The sequence continues at coordinate 40,120,856 of NC_139710.1, forward strand.
GTATATTTGAATTTGCTGAAAAAGTGTCGTCAAAATGGGTCGATTTATTTTTTACTGTCTATGAGACACACACACACACACACACACACACACACTGTACCCTGTTCTAGAAGGCTGGCCCCTTTGGCGCCACACAGCAGAAATGAGGGCAGAGTGTCTCAGACAAAAAGAGTCTTTTCATGCGAGGCATCATGATCTGACTGAGCATTTGCCTTTTCTATTTTTAGCTCCTCTAGCAGCGGGACTCTTAACACGTTTTGGGCTTTAGCTAATGAAAAATAGCAGACCTACAAGCTCAGTGCCGCGCTACGAGCTTGTAGGTCTGCTATTTTTTAAATATCGTGAAAATGTGGCGCAAATCTTTGAATATATATTATATTCTTTCAGAGCGGAACGTCTTTAACTCAAATATTTGCTTCTGGGGAGTCCCTGGAACAACATATTTTCCAGGGATTTCTCAAGCCTTGAGACTTGAGAAAGCCCGGAGGGGCGAAACGTTGTTATATTTAGGTTGAAATAAAAAAGACCAGGAGCAGATCTATATTGTGTGCAGACATTAAAGACCAGGAGCAGATCTATATTGTGTGCAGACATTAAAGACCAGGAGCAGATCTATATTGTGTGCAGACATTAAAGACCAGGAGCAGATCTATATTGTGTGCAGACATTCCACTTTTTTCTTCATTCAGTCATTTTTCTGGTCCAGCACCGTATTCTGAAACTGGGATGTGCATATCATTTTCCTTCTTTACATATGTGATTTTACCATAATCACAGTAATAATCCCTGGAACAACATTAACATAAATACAGATAATTCTGGGGGTCCTTGACATGAAAAAGGTTGAGTACCACTGACATAGAAACATGGGTTTTTCAGAAAACCGTCATGATTTTGTAGAATCGAACATAGGTCTAAATGGGTTAAGTACGCAGGGTCAACATTTCAGAGCACTGGAGATTATGGGAAAGAGGCGAGGAAACGAGTGCAAGCAGGTTGGAATGGGTGGAGAAAAGTCTGGGGTGTGATAGGAAAGTATATCAGCAAGGATGAAAGGGGAGGTGTACCTCAGACCTTTGACATGCATTAGGCTACGGACCCCCATTTAATGGCATTTCTATCTCAGGGACCCCTGATTTATTTTGTAAAATCAATGTTAATTTTACTCTGATAGGCAATTCACACTGAGACGGACTGAATCCGTTTCATTGGAGCCGTTTCCGAATACGGTTGCCTGGTCCCCGATGGCCATGATTCACATTGCCCGATATTCAACAGCGCACCCGGGTACACTTGCATAACACTTTAATCCTCCAGATGGCGGTTTGCTTGATGGCTGGCCACTGACCATCAACTCTGCGACATTGTCTCAAATAAATCCAGACACACTGCATTGCATTGTCTCTTTGCCGTTATACTACTTCACTGTCAGCCTGCCTGCTATTCACTGTCAGTCAGTTCTGTGCTCCAGTGTATTAGTTTGCTATGGATTCTACTTTAGCATTATTATTATTTTGTTTTACTTTGGAAACTATGCCAAGCAAAGCCCAAGAGCCACGTGTAGTCCGCAGAATAAGATCAGCGCGTACTGCGGTGCTGCGCGTATAAGCAGATTCAACAGGAGACGAGCGGCGTTGAGAAATGAGCTGGTGTTACGCGTCGTGCAGCGGCTGTGTTTTTTTTTGTTGACGCTTGGCTTGTCGACTAGAGATTATGTCACGTTCTTAAAAAAAAAACAGTCCACTTCCTTCTTTAGGTACGCATGCATTCACATTGGAACGATCCGTATCTGAATTCACTTCAACGGTCCAGAGACCCGCCCCCCATGCGTTTCCGGGGACGGTTGTGCGATCCGCTCCCGGGAACGGTACGCATCATTCACACTACCACAACATCTGCCAAGTGGTCCCGAGTGCGCACCCGGGACCATAGTGTGAATCGCCCCTGAGAGTGTACAAATGGAACCAAATGGACCCTAACGGGGACGGGTTCCATTTGTACACTCTTAGAGTTACAGACCCATAAGGGTCCATTTGGTTTCTAACTATCATTTAGCTGGGTACCCCCTGGAACTCCCTCAAGGACCCCTGGGGGTCCCCGGACCCCACTTTTGGAACCACTGGTTTAGAGACAGTCGCACTGAGGAAAAGACAGCCTGGAAGCAGAGCTGGAGGTCTAGCAGACTAAGTTGTGGTTTTCTCTGGGAGTAACGAGGACGGAGATAGGATCAGGAACGAGGGACAGCACATGTCAGATGTTTTGGAGATAAAGCCAAGAGAGGCCAGACTGAGATGGTTTGGACACGTGCAGAGGAGGAGGGATAGTGAGTACATATCGGGAGAAGGATGTTGAGGTTGGAGGAAGACCAAAGAGAAGATTGATGGATGTAGTGAAAAGAGGACATGAAGCTATAGTTGGTGTGAGAGAAGAGGAGGCAGAGAACAGAGTGATATGGAGGCAGAGAGGACAGGGTGATATGGAGGCAGAGGACAGGGTGAGATGGAGGCAGAGAGGACAGGGTGATATGGAGGCAGAGAGGACAGGGTGAGATGGAGGCAGAGGACAGGGTGATATGGAGGCAGAGAGGACAGGGTGATATGGAGGCAGAGGACAGGGTGAGATGGAGGCAGAGAGGACAGGGTGATATGGAGGCAGAGAGGACAGGGTGATATGGAGGCAGAGAGGACAGGGTGAGATGGAGGCAGAGGACAGGGTGATATGGAGGCAGAGGACAGGGTGATATGGAGGCAGAGGACAGGGTGATATGGAGGCAGAGGACAGGGTGAGATGGAGGCAGAGGACAGGGTGAGATGGAGGCAGAGGACAGGGTGAGATGGAGGCAGAGGACAGGGTGAGATGGAGGCAGAGGACAGGGTGAGATGGAGGCAGAGGACAGGGTGATATGGAGGCAGAGGACAGGGTGATATGGAGGCAGAGAGGACTGGGTGAGATGGAGGCAGAGAGGACAGGGTGAGATGGAGGCAGAGGACAGGGTGAGATGGAGGCAGAGGACAGGGTGAGATGGAGGCAGAGGACAGGGTGATATGGAGGCAGAGAGGACTGGGTGAGATGGAGGCAGAGAGGACTGGGTGATATGGAGGCAGAGGACAGGGTGATATGGAGGGTGAGATGGAGGCAGAGAGGACAGGGTGAGATGGAGGCAGAGAGGACAGGGTGAGATGGAGGCAGAGAGGACAGGGTGAGATGGAGGCAGAGAGGACAGGGTGAGATGGAGGCAGAGGACAGGGTGATATGGAGGCAGAGGACAGGGTGAGATGGAGGCAGAGAGGACAGGGTGAGATGGAGGCAGAGAGGACAGGGTGATATGGAGGCAGAGGACAGGGTGATATGGAGGCAGAGGACAGGGTGAGATGGAGGCAGAGGACAGGGTGATATGGAGGCAGAGGACAGGGTGATATGGAGGCAGAGGACAGGGTGAGATGGAGGCAGAGAGGACAGGGTGAGATGGAGGCAGAGAGGACAGGGTGATATGGAGGCAGAGGACAGGGTGATATGGAGGCAGAGGACAGGGTGATATGGAGGCAGAGGACAGGGTGATATGGAGGGTGAGATGGAGGCAGAGAGGACAGGGTGAGATGGAGGCAGAGGACAGGGTGATATGGAGGCAGAGGACAGGGTGAGATGGAGGCAGAGAGGACAGGGTGAGATGGAGGCAGAGAGGACAGGGTGATATGGAGGCAGAGGACAGGGTGATATGGAGGCAGAGGACAGGGTGATATGGAGGCAGAGGACAGGGTGAGATGGAGGCAGAGAGGACAGGGTGATATGGAGGCAGAGGACAGGGTGATATGGAGGCAGAGGACAGGGTGATATGGAGGCAGAGGACAGGGTGATATGGAGGCAGAGGACAGGGTGATATGGAGGCAGAGAGGACTGGGTGATATGGAGGCAGAGGACAGGGTGATATGGAGGCAGAGAGGACTGGGTGAGATGGAGGCAGAGGACAGGGTGATATGGAGGCAGAGAGGACAGGGTGATATGGAGGCAGAGGACAGGGTGATATGGAGGCAGAGAGGACTGGGTGAGATGGAGGCAGAGGACAGGGTGAGATGGAGGCAGAGGACAGGGTGATATGGAGGCAGAGGACAGGGTGATATGGAGGGTGAGATGGAGGCAGAGAGGACAGGGTGAGATGGAGGCAGAGGACAGGGTGATATGGAGGCAGAGGACAGGGTGATATGGAGGCAGAGAGGACTGGGTGAGATGGAGGCAGAGGACAGGGTGATATGGAGGCAGAGGACTCGCTGTGGTGGAAAAGAAGACCAGATCACAGTCGCGCCTGCATGGGGTCCCGAACTCTCTCACTTTGAGAAGCACTGGTGTGTGTGTGTGTGTGTGTGTGTGTATATATACATATATAACGCTCTTTACATGTGTGCATTTCAGTAGGTTCCGCTGAAGCCGCTGACATGAAGTGACGCATCACTGAGTAAACATTACATTAGTGTACAGATATACTGCCATGTTAGTCATTGCATTCCTCAGCTGCCATTATCCGTAATGGGTTTCGGGGGCCTTGCCTTCTGTCATTAGTCATTACGTCCACTCCACCGTTTGCTAGACGGGAACCCCTTTTGGTGTTTTGAGCATTCTGTTCTACTTTAGCTATTGAAAAATAGCAGATCTACAAGCTCATAGCGCGCCACCAAGTGGCACGCTACAAGCTTGTATGTTATTGCTATTTTTTTAAAGTCGTGAAAATGTGGTGCAAATCTTTGAATATATATTTCAGAGCGAACATTTTAAAAAATGTGTTAGTTTCATTAACCGTTTCATCCCTTACTCATGTGCCCCCTCCTCTTTAAGCATATTATTTCTCAGACGTCTTCTCAGTCACATGGACCATATCTAATGTGTGAGATAAAAGCCCAAAGTCATACTGTTGGTATCAATAGTGGCGCCAGCCCCCCCCTCCTATATTCAGCTATAGTGTATAGATTTCGTCTTACACAAACATTAAATTCCCATTGACAATGAATGTAGAATTTACGTCATACAAGCAAATAGGCTGATAGTGATTATTATAATTTTTTGCTTATTTTGTTTTAGGTTAAAGTGAGAGTGGTTAAACGTGTCTGTGGGTTTTATAAATATCGAACCGGTAAACAAATAATGTGCAAGAGCTGAAGAAGAGAGGGTGATCCGAGCATTCGAAAAAGTATAAAAAGGGTGAATATTAAATCATTGTAGGCTACTATTAATAGTACAAATAAAGTCAAAACGTATTAATAAAGTCAAAAAACGCCATCATGTTTGGACTCCCAAAAGGAGTCTTCATCGGGGCAAGTAAGAGAAGTATCAGTTTGGACATACAAGGTTTCCACTGAACATCAAAGATTAGCTTATTGTGAACAGACTATGTGTTTAATGCTTTTATATCGGCCGACCGGTTGTACGAGTCCAGCTCTTAATGAAGTTGCCTCCATCTTGTTTTATAACCCAGCAAACGTTCCCTTTAAGCTTTGTTTATCCAGGAGAAGTTGATCGTTCACTTTGGGGAATGTAGCTATGAATACATAACGGTAGCGAACGAGGGCGTTGGTGGCAAAGTAAAAAACAGTGTACACTTCCAACAGCAAGCTATAGTCAACAACATACTGTACACGGGCTGATGGTTGTTGGTAATAAAGTGTGTGTGCGTGCGATAGTGTAGTTGTGAGGGACAAATGTCCACACATGTAGAGACTAGTAGAATTTGAGACGCAGACATCGTGATTCGTGAGGACAATCAGCAGAAGGCGGAAGACGCACGCATGTGCACGCACGCACGCACGCACAAACACGCACACACGCATGGCCGTATCATTTACAATAGCTGCTTCTGCAGATGGACTTGTATGAAGTGAGGATGTGGAAGCTGCTCCATGCACAGCATCTCTCTGTCTTATGTGTCTTATATGGAGTGTGTGTGGCGTTATCCAAATCCCTAACGGACGGTCTGTTAACAGTATACGATAGGACAGTAGACGGTCTGTTAACAGTATACGATAGGACAGTGGACGGTCTGTTACAGTAACGGACGGTCTGTTACAGTATACGATAGGACAGTAGACGGTCTGTTACAGTATACGATAGGACAGTGGACAGTCTGTTAACAGTATACGATAGGACAGTAGACGGTCTGTTACAGTATACGATAGGACAGTGGACGGTATGTTACAGTATACGATAGGACAGTGGACGGTATGTTACAGTATACGATAGGACAGTAGACGGTCTGTTACAGTATACGATAGGACAGTAGACGGTCTGTTACAGTATACGATAGGACAGTGGACAGTCTGTTAACAGTATACGATAGGACAGTAGACGGTATGTTACAGTATACGATAGGACAGTGGACGGTATGTTACAGTATACGATAGGACAGTGGACGGTCTGTTAACAGTATACGATAGGACAGTGGACGGTCTGTTACAGTATACGATAGGACAGTGGACGGTCTGTTACAGTATACGATAGGACAGTGGACGGTATGTTACAGTATACGATAGGACAGTGGACGGTATGTTACAGTATACGATAGGACAGTGGACGGTCTGTTACAGTATGCGATAGGACAGTAGATGGTATGTTACAGTATACGATAGGACAGTAGACGGTATGTTACAGTATACAATAGGACAGTAGACGGTATGTTACAGTATACGATAGGACAGTGGACGGTATGTTACAGTATACGATAGGACAGTAGACGGTATGTTACAGTATACGATAGGACAGTGGACGGTATGTTACAGTATACGATAGGACAGTGGATGGTCTGTTACAGTATACGATAGGACAGTGGACGGTCTGTTACAGTATACGATAGGACAGTGGACGGTATGTTACAGTATACGATAGGACAGTAGACGGTATGTTACAGTATACGATAGGACAGTGGACAGTCTGTTAACAGTATACGATAGGACAGTGGACGGTCTGTTACAGTATACGATAGGACAGTAGACGGTCTGTTACAGTATACGATAGGACAGTAGACGGTCTGTTACAGTATACGATAGGACAGTAGACGGTCTGTTACAGTATACGATAGGACAGTAGACGGTCTGTTACAGTATACGATAGGACAGTAGACGGTCTGTTACAGTATACGATAGGACAGTAGACGGTATGTTACAGTATACGATAGGACAGTGGACAGTCTGTTACAGTATACGATAGGACAGTGGACGGTATGTTACAGTAACGGACGGTCTGTTACAGTATACGATAGGACAGTGGACGGTATGTTACAGTATACGATAGGACAGTAGACAGTCTGTTAACAGTATACGATAGGACAGTGGACGGTCTGTTACAGTATACGATAGGACAGTAGACGGTCTGTTACAGTATACGATAGCACAGTGGACGGTCTGTTAACAGTATACGATAGGACAGCTGTAACCCCGCCGCTTATAGCCCACTGAGGCCCAAGGAGGACCTGGTTCTAAAACAATGTCTTATAAATCCTAACGGCTTTCTGAAAAATACTGTGTTTCTACAGCAGTGGTTCCCAAAGCGGGGTCCCCTGGGGACGCAGTAGTGAATTATGGTAAGTGTGATATGTGAGCTTACCATAATCACAGTAATCCTTAATCATATTGAGATGAGATATGAGATATACTTTATTGTCCCACGGGGGGGAAATTTGTCTTGGGCAAAGTGCAGTAGTACATCAACGTATTACACACACACACACACACACACACACACAGACAGACAATACACAGATAGAAGCATTGTACAGACATTGCAGAGAGACAGACAGCCCAGGCATTAAGCCACCTCCATAATAAATATACTGTAATAGTATACCGGTAAGTAGAATGCAATTTAGCAATCAAGAGAGTGTATGAATATAAAAATACCCAAGAGTATTCACCACACAGTATAAATATTCACAAGGTATATAGTATCACAAGTGTGTCACATGATTAAAAAAAAATGTGCAAATTAGCAATCGAAAGCATGCAAGTATGTATTCCCTTTAGACCGGAGGGCGAGCTGCAGGGCCTCTCTCGTGTAGGCACGGAGCACTGTTTGTGGGAATCGTTTCAAGCCCACTTGTGCACAGGAGTTCCCCAATGACCAATAACAGCACAAGCAGCGTCCACAGTGACCAATAACGGCACAAGCAGCGTCCACAGTGGCAGTGTCTGTTCCTTAGGGGTTAGCCTATAGCCCCCAGCTAACTCAAGGAGCCGAGAATAGCTGGCCATAGCTCACCTCGCACAGTCGTTGCTGACAGCTGAGAACAGCGTCCCAGAAAGGAGAACTGAGTTAGCCCTGTTTTCTCTTAACTGTTTGTAACAATAATGCTGAGAACATACAACGATAAAAAAACCAATAAAAGCGATTTGATGCAGCAGCCACACTAGAGCCACAGAGCAGCGCCACCAGATGTGATCCAAGAGATATTCCATCATTCAAGGGCTTTTGGATATAAATTAAATACCGGTATCTCCATGCAGTCACTTTCAGTTAAAGTGCTGCAGAGGCTGAGGGCTGTATTTTGCGTGTCTTAAGTACCAGGTCTTATTACTTAACTTAAGACCTGGAGGTGTGATCAATGCCATTTGGCTATTCTGAGTGGCCAAAGAGCATTGATCACGCCTCCAGGTCTTAAGTTAAGTAATAAGACCTGGTACTTAAGACACGCAAGTGTCCTGAGTGTCTGACTGTGACCAGCTGATGGCCGTCGATGCTTAATCGATGCATCAAGGAAGGCAATTATATGTTTCTGCACTGTCAAATATAGGTCTACATCTATTCTAAGATAGCATCTTAAATAAATGTTGTGAAAATGTGTTGTGACTTTGATTGAGAAGTCCTTAATACAAATAGTTCCAAATTCCAATGGCATCTAAATGTATAAGGTTGCAAATATGCTTATCGGTGTTGCGAGGACGAGGAGGTACCTGGAAAAACATCTTCCCCCCCAAGGGGTACCTGGGGCAAAAAGGATTGGGAACCCCTGTTCTACAGTGTGTGAGTGGTGCTCACACATTTTCACGTCAAGTCACCCCCAGAATGATATGTAATTGGCCCCCCTTTTTTTAATGGCAGATGTACAAGCTCACACACTACCAGCTCCATCTTGCACCACCCTTATCCCTTATCCTAAACTAATTTGCCATTTTTTACTATAAAAAAAACAAACATTTTAAAATAGTTCTACTAGCCGATCTACATTGAGACATTGTGAGCTTGTAGATCGGCTATTTGAACTGTTTTAAAAGGGTTTTTTTAAATAGTAAAAGAATTGCAAATTAGTTTAGGGATGAGGTGTGGCGCAAGATATAGCCCTACATGTGCGCTTGCACATCTGCTATTTTTGATTAGCCAAAGTAAGCCAATGATGATTAATACTAGTATAGTATATATGTATTGTTTATATAACTTTATATAATTCCATTATATAGATATTCCACTGTTACGTTCTTAGCTTATGCATGTTTCATGATAACTACTTTTTTATGTATGTGATGTATTGCCATGCTTTTTGGTCTTGCTTAATGTAAATCGCTCTGGATTAAGAGCGTTTGATAAATGCCTAAATTGTAAATTAAAGTGGTGACACATGTGTGTTCCAGATCTTAACGAGTTAGCAGTTGACTTTGAACATGAATGCATACTGTGTTCATCACTTCAAACAGGGCTCTCTCTCTCTCTCTCTCTCTCTCTCTCTCTCTCTCTCTCTCTCTCTCTCTCTCTCTCTCTCTCTCTCTCTCTCTCTCTCTCTCTCTCTCTCTCTCTCTCTCTCTCTCTCTCTCTCTCTCTCTCTCTCTCTCTCTCTCTCTCTCTCTCTCTCTCTCTCTGACGGCATTTCTCCCTCTCCTCTCCTCTCCTCTCCTCTCTGCATGTGTGGCCAAATTCAACAACCTGACATGCACGCATGCAGGCACGCACACACTTAAACACTTTTGTTCTGGCAGTCCTCACACTCCACAGTAGTAATCCAGTCAGGTGATTCACTTCTTGCATGAGTCAGCAAGGCGTGAACACACACAACTGACACACACACACACACACACACAGCCGTCCTAGAGCCAATGTCCTCCAAGAATTATTCTGGTGGGCTTGTGAGTTTGTGCACGCGTGCGTTACCATTGTGCCTGCATGCATGCCTGTGAGTGCATGTGCAATGCATGTGTGTGTGTGTTCGTGCGTGTGTGTGTGTGTGTGTGCGTGTGTGAGTGCTTGCATGCACGTCCATTCGGACTATACTTTTCTTCGCATCCTGACTTGGGGGGGGAGGGGGGTTGGGGGGGAGGACATTCAGTCAATTCCACAAGTCTAATATTGACTTGTAGCATAGCAACCACTATAGCAACCGCCTAGCAACCATCCTTTAGAATCTAAAGGATGGTTGCTAGGCGGTTGCTATAGTGGTTGCTAGAACAGGGGTGTCAAACTCAA
>NC_139710.1:40136283-40216283 GCF_964188405.1 Protomyctophum parallelum
TCAACCATTTTCATTTTGACATGCGTTATATATAGGCTACGGACAAAGACTCTGGGACCCAATTTATATTGTAAAATCAAAGTTAATTTAACTCTGAGAGTGTACAAATGGAACCAAATGGACCCATTATTTGGTTCCATTTGTACACTCAGAGTTACAGACCCATAAGGGTCCATTTGGTCCAAAACTATCATTTAGCTCGGGACCCCCTGGAACTCCCTCAAGGACCCCTGGGGGTCCCGGACCCCACTTTGGGAACCCGTGGGTTAAGAAGCAGGAGTTAAACTTATCTTGGTGTCCGTGAGGTCTGCGGGTCATCATGATGTCAGAACATCATTATGATGTCAGTACAGTCCAGCTCCATTTATGGAGATCCACAGTACAGGGTTTGATGAGGTCAGATCAACATGTGGAATGTATTCTGTACTGGATATGTGGAGCGTGTCTTGAGTGTACAGGGTTTGATGAGGTCAGATCAACCTATTATAATAATTCTTTCTGTATTGGCCAATGGCCATATATGGAGCGAGTCACGAGGCGTGACTGATACAGGACACAGGATGCAGGTTTTCATAGTAAACTGCGGCCCGCGGCCGCTATCACACGACAACAGCTGTGGGCGAGGCTGGCTCAGGCTGCAGTGGGCTGATGCAGAGGAGCACGCCGACTAGATTAGCGTTATCTTTTTGGAGATAAAAATGAATTAATCTATGTCAAAACGCCACAATAAACAGTCGACTGGAACAGTCATCGTGTCAACATGATGGAACCTTTGCCTTGTGCCCAGGATAATGGCCCATTGACCCATTTAGACCTGAGGACGATTCTACAAATGCCTTCTAAATCCTGACAGTTTTCTCAAAAACCTGAGAAGCCATGTCGTTCTCAAACATTTTCATGTCAAGGAGTAAGGACCCCCAGAAATATATGTAATTTGGCCGCCGACCCCCATCTGAAAATGTTGTTCCAGGGACCTCCCCCAAGAAGCAAATATTTGAGTTAAAAACGTTCGCTCTGAAAGAATATATATTCAAAGATTTGCGCCACATTTTTCAAAAAAATAGCAGACCTACAAGCTCATATAGCGCGGCAGCTTGTAGATCTGCTATTTTTCAATAGCTAAAGTATAACATTATGCTTAACATTCCTGCCCAAAATGGGATAACCATAACATGAACCCTATACGTCCTCCCTTCTCTGGGCATGGCACCACTAGAACCAGGCCAACACTCCTTCTCTGGGCATGGTACAGCTAGAACCAGGCCAACACTCCTTCTCTGGGCATGGCACCACTAGAACCAGGCCAACACTCCTTCTCTGGGCATGGCACCACTAGAACCAGGCCAACACTCCTTCTCTGGGCATGGCACCACTAGAACCAGGCCAACACTCCTTCTCTGGGCATGGCACCACTAGAACCAGGCCAACACTCCTTCTCTGGGCATGGCACCACTAGAACCAGGCCAACACTCCTTCTCTGGGCATGGTACAGCTAGAACCAGGCCAACACTCCTTCTCTGGGCATGGCACCACTAGAACCAGGCCAACACTCCTTCTCTGGGCATGGCACCACTAGAACCAGGCCAACACTCCTTCTCTGGGCATGGCACCACTAGAACCAGGCCAACACTCCTTCTCTGGGCATGGTACAGCTAGAACCAGGCCAACACTCCTTCTCTGGGCATGGTACAGCTAGAACCAGGCCAACACTCCTTCTCTGGGCATGGTACAGCTAGAACCAGGCCAACACTCCTTCTCTGGGCATGGTACAGCTAGAACCAGGCCAACACTCCTTCTCTGGGCATGGCACCACTAGAACCAGGCCAACACTCCTTCTCTGGGCATGGCACCACTAGAACCAGGCCAACACTCCTTCTCTGGGCATGGCACCACTAGAACCAGGCCAACACTTTAGTTTGAGTTTATATCTAGGTTTTTTTTTTCTGGAAATAGTCACACAAGAGGTGAAGCTGCTTGTAAGCTGTTGCATGTGATAGTAAACCGGGCCAACACACACACACACACACACACACACACACACACACACACACACACACACACACACACACACACACACACACACACACAGGCACGCAGGCACACACACACACACACACACACACACACACACACACACACACAGTTCCACTCTATTATAATGAAAATAGCCGATCTTCATTCTACGACATCACAACGTGATGCTATTTGTGATTGAGTGAAAGTCATGAGCTTTGGGTTGGGAAAAAAAAGAAAGGGTGGGGGGGGGGGGGGGGGGGGGTGTACTTAAAGCGTCACTATGCCACCTTTTTTAACGATTAAAATGTAACTTTGTTAAAACAGCTTGAATGCCTAAATTTTTACGGCCGTCTTTCAGGCTAGACTGCCTAATGTTTAAAGTTACCTTTGAACAGCCACCTGCGGAAAGTGTTCTACAGTAAATGAATGAACTCGAGCATACTCGTGAATAGAAGTCAAAGTGTTATAGGTCATGTCTCACCTAGACAAATGTTGAAAAATAGCAGATCTACAAGCTCAGCGCGGCACCGAGTGCCGCGCTACGAGCTTGTAGATCTGCAATTTTCTTGAAAAATCGCGAAAATGTGGTGCAAATCTTTGAATATATATATTCTTTCAGAGGGAATGTTTTTTTTTTAAACTCAAGTCTTTGCTCCTGATGTAGAATCATCCTCAAGTCTAAATGGGTTAAGTACACTCAGTAATCGAGTAAATGTATGCAGTTCTTGGGCTGTCCAGAACATCCTACTAGTATGAATGCACCACATTCTTCTCTCTACAGACGTGTGTAATCCACGTAACACCCCCACAGGGAGTGCAGTGTTCCACACCCCCACAGGGAGTGCAGTGTTCCACAGACACCCCCACAGGGAGTGCAGTGTTCCACAGACACCCCCACAGGGAGTGCAGTGTTCCACAGACACCCCCACAGGGAGTGCAGTGTTCCACAGACACCCCCACAGGGAATGCAGTGTTCCACAGACACCCCCACAGGGAGTGCAGTGTTCCACACCCCCACAGGGAGTGCAGTGTTCCACACCCCCACAGGGAGTGCAGTGTTCCACAGACACCCCCACAGGGAATGCAGTGTTCCACAGACACCCCCACAGGGAATGCAGTGTTCCACAGACACCCCCACAGGCAGTGCAGTGTTCCACAGACACCCCCACAGGGAGTGCAGTGTTCCACACCCCCACAGGGAGTGCAGTGTTCCACAGACACCCCCACAGGGAATGCAGTGTTCCACACCCCCACAGGGAGTGCAGTGTTCCACACCCCCACAGGGAGTGCAGTGTTCCACAGACACCCCCACAGGGAGTGCAGTGTTCCACACCCCCACAGGGAGTGCAGTGTTCCACAGACACCCCCACAGGGAGTGCAGTGTTCCACAGACACCCCCACAGGGAGTGCAGTGTTCCACAGACACCCCCACAGGGAGTGCAGTGTTCCACAGACACCCCCACAGGGAATGCAGTGTTCCACAGACACCCCCACAGGGAGTGCAGTGTTCCACAGACACCCCCACAGGGAGTCCAGCGCCCGGTGTCGAGTCAGTCGGATGCGCGGTTGTCCAGAGCCCTCACAAAAAGGCTCTGGACCTAATGAGCCTGACGTCATTCGCTCCTCCCCTCATGGTTAGTTGGGGGTTTTTTTACATTTTTTTTAAAGTCATACAAGAGGTAAAGCTGCTTTGTAAGCTGTTGCATGTGATAGTAAACCGGGCACGCACGCACGCACACTTCCACTTTATTATAGCGAAAATAGCCGATCTTCATTCTACGACATCACAACGTGATGCTTTGTGTGCTTGAGTGAAAGTCATGAGCTTTGGGTTGGGGGGGAAAAAAAAGTAATTAAAGCGTCACTATGCCACCTTTTTTAACGATTAAAATGTAACTTTGTTAACAGCTTAAATGCCTGCAATTCACGGCCGTCTTTCAAGGCTAGACTGCCCATTATGTTTAAAGTTACCTTTGAACAGCCAGTGCACCGACCGCTGAGTTGCTTGTCATGAAAGTCCACTTTAAAACGGTGTGATCGCTTGTTGTAGTGTTGAAGAATATTCCAAAGTGCCGACCACAACAACAGACCAGACGGGGCAGCCGCACCACACGGTTATGTGATCTGACCATTATTATTCTGATTACAATGTCATGCTCGTTTGAGGACAGGTAGAGAGAGCAGAGCATGCTGTCATGCTCGTTTGAGGACAGGTAGAGAGAGCAGAGCATGCATGTGTTTGGGAAGGTTATGATATTTTGTCAGCTTGACACCCGAATCAAAGAAACCATACAGCGTGTATTTCATTATTTGATATATCCGACAGTCAACGCACTGCAAGGGTACAATGGAAGCATAATTCTGATGGCCTGCGGTGGAAATGGAATGGACAAGTTGGGGTATAAAAACTGACAGGGCAGACCCATTACTGTTGTGGATCAAGTTTTTATGTCATTTTGTCATCTGACACCCAAACCATACAGTGTTTATTTAATTCAGTTTTTTTAAATGTCTATGAGGAAAATGCACAGGAAATAATTCCTGGGCCTGGCGTCGTCATGAAAGGGGCGGGATGGCGACGCTCTATAGCCTACTAGTCAACTGGTAGGCAGGAAAATGTCAACCAGAATAACCCGTTCTGAGCGAAACTCCTCCCTGATCCCTGGCGTTGTGGTCATTCTCAGTGCACGGCAGTGTTGATTTCGTCGACTAAAACTAAGACGAAAAATGTTCGTTGACTACCCACTGACGAAAGCTAAATGGAAACTAAATAAAAACTAAGCTATATGATGACTAAAACTGAGACTAAATATATTGACAATTTCGTCAGCAAATAAAAACAGACTAAAATGTTAGGAAGGGACTAGTGTACAAGAGATGCAATCGGTTGCATGCTGAAAATAGCAGATCTACAAGCTCACAACGCGATGCATTGTGAGCTTGTGGGTCGGCTATTTTCAGCAGGTGTAAAAGCAGTCATTACGACGGCATCAAGGCCCGCCAAAATGCATTTCAGTCGACTAAATCAACTGTAGCTTTAGTCGACTAAAATCCCATGATATTTAGTCGACTGAAACTAGACTAAACACTAAAACATTCCGGGTGACAAAATAATTGTCTAAAACTAAATGAAAACTATTCAAGAGACTATAGGACTAAAACAACACTGGTATAGTGCTGCTGGTGTTGTGGTTATTCTCGGTCAGTCTCTGACTCACTGACTCGCCCACGCCGTGACTTGTGACATGTTTTCACTTCCTCGTCTGCAGCAAGGACTGTCTAAAGAGGACGAGACGCAAAGACCGTACGGGCGACGCCATGTTGCTCCATGGTGCTCCATGGTGCTCCATGGAAGGAAACAAACATGTGCAGTTGAGACCAGGAAGTTGTACATGCACAAATTTGGGCATGTACAACTTCCTGGTCTCAACTGCGCATGTTTCTTTCCTTCCATGGAGCACCATGGCGTCGCCCGTACGGTCTTTGCGTCTCGTCCTCTTCAGACAGTCCTTGGTCTGCAGTCCTGGCTTCAACTTCACACTACACACTCAGAGCCTTATAGATACGTATAGACAGAGTTACGCCAACTGCGTTCATTTCATTTAGGAAAAATCACAAATGTCTAGAATCTGGAAATAAGAGGCTTCTCTATACCCCACAGCAGAGTGTAGAGTAGGTCGTAGGAGAGTAGCGACACGCTTTGATCTCGCCGCAAAGCGAGTGCCTATGGGCTATAGTTCCAAACATTGCTCCTATATGGCTGGAACTATCCATTGAGATAAAATGAGCACTTCCGCATTCCATTGTTACAATGGGAGTCAACGCTATAGTGTCGCCACTCTCTCTCTCACTCTGCCCCACAGTAAAGACATGTCTAGAACCTGGAGATGAGAGGTTTCTCTGTGGGAAGGAAGGAGGGAGGTCCGCACACTGTTATGAGCTCCAATTCTTTATTTAAGGTTACAACGTTTCGACCTCTTGGGTCTTCTTCAGGTAATGATCTGACTATGGGTGGTAGGCTGTATATACACAGTGTGATGAGTACATAATTAGTCCCAAGCAGTCGCAGCTGCATTGGTTTTAGTCTGCTACCATGATACACTGACTCCACCTGTTGGACAGTGACTGTCTTGACTGGTGAAAAGTAAAATTGACATGATTGAAAAAAATATAATAAGATAAATATATATAGTCACAGAGGTTAGGAGGTATTTGATAACCAATGTACTAGTTTGAGATAATAGGGTAGTGTATCAGTAGCTGCAGGGGTACAGGGCAATCAATACTCTGTGGGTGAGCCCCAATGATATTCGTAGGAAACTCATCACATAAAAGCCTAGATGATAGCGATCAACAAACAATATTTAAATCAAACAAACAAGTAGGGTACCGAGATGCAGTACAGAAAAATAGTCAAAAGAACAAGGCAAAAGGACAACAATGAAGGCATTGAACATCAAATAAGTGTTAAAAGAATAAAAAAGAAAGCCATTAAAGAAAGGGTTTTAAGTCGAATTCCTCATTTAAGCCATGAGGGGCTAGAGTGTGGAGGCTGAAAATATGATGAGCTTCCTTTTGTAGGAGGAGGCGAATATGGTCGCCACCTCGAGCAGGTCTATTCACTTTTTCTATGCCCCAGTAGCGTAGGGTGGATATATTGTGTCCCATTTTATTAAAATGGACTGACACCGGGTTGTGTTCATCATTGCATCTTATGTTGCTTCTGTGTTCACTTATTCTAGTGCGTAGTGCTCTGCTGGTCTGTCCAACATAAGCGAGTCCACAGGGACATTTGATCAGATAGACAACATGGGTAGTGGAACATGTAATGACCCCCTTTATGGGTATTTCTTTGCCACTATGAGGATGTGTATAGTGTTTACATTTAGTAGTATAATTGCACTGGGCACAGTTGGAACACTTATAGTTGCCAGAGGGAATGTCTGATAAAAAGGTAGTTTTAGGGGGTGTGTATGAGTGTACTAGCTGGTCTCTTCTGCTTGGTTTCTCTGTGCCCCACAGTAAAGACATGTCTAGAACCTGGAGATGAGAGGTTTCTCTGTGCCCCACAGTAAAGACATGTCTAGAACCTGGAGATGAGAGGTTTCTCTGTGCCCCACAGTAAAGACATGTCTAGAATGTGGAGATGAGAGGTTTCTCTACGTGGTTCCTCTCAGTCAGCTGACCACCTCCTGTAGTGAACCGGGTCACATTCTCTCTAATCAGCTGGGGAATGTCTTCTCTACCTCTCTTTACCTCTCTCTCTCTCTCTCTCTCTCTCTCTCTCTCTCTCTGTTCCTTAATCACAAGTATTTGTTGTGACAATTTAAATTAATCGTCAGCTTAACACTAGCATGACTGAAGTCAAATTTGACAGAAGTAGCATGTGCTTAAATTCATAATTATTTAGAAAATGTTTCAGATATAAAATAAATCTGGGATGATGATGATGGTCATGGAAGGGGAACCATCTGAAAGCTCCGTGCAAAAAAAAAAAGGTCAACATGACCTACTTGAGGGGGCACGGTGGCACAGTTGGTAGTGCGGTCGCCTCACAGCTAGAAGGTCCTGGGTTCGATTCCCGCTCGGAATGCTGTGGGTGCTGGCGGCGTGTTTCCTCCTCCGCGTCATCAGTGCCCATACCCGAAGGCGGGGTTGGCGAAAGGGCCTTTCTGTGTGGAGTTTGCATGTTCTCCCCGTGTCCCCTAGGGTAGGTACCCTCACAAAAAACATGCAGTAATCCTGGTCACTAAACTGCCTCCCCCTGGCCAGCCGGGGCGCCTGATGGAGGGGAAAGGAACTGGTTGGAATAACGTGTTCCTTCCACGCGCTACGTCCAACCAGGGAAACTCCCCCCTGTCAGGTGTAAAGGAGCAACTTGGACACTCAAGCATGAAGGAAGCATGAGTTAAGTCCGTTGCTCTCCCTAGGCTCTCCCCTTATCCCCCATATATGGGGACTAGGTTGGCGGAGGGTGTGTAGAGCCCATTATGACATTAGATGATTGACACAGGGGTGAAAAATGGGTTACAAAATCGTGGGATAAAATATATATATATATATAAATAAATAAAAACATGACCTACTTGTAATGGTGACAGTCCTACATGTATACTCTCTTAGTTTAGTTCTCTCCCCTCTTTGTTCTGTTATCTCCTGTACTACCCCCCCCCCCCACACACACACACACACACACACGCACACACCTCCCCTCCCCTCCTCTCTTCGTCCACCCATCCTCATCATTATTTTTTTAACTCTCAGGAAAGCAACCGAATCTATTGGACCGTGTGTGTGTGTGTGTGTGTGTGTGTGTGTGTGTGTGTGTGTGTGTGTGTGTGTGTGTGTGTGTGTGTGTGTGTGTGTGTGTGTGTGTGTGTGTGTGTGTGTGTGTGTGTGTGTGTGTGTGTGTGTGTGTGTGTGTGTGTGTGTGTGTGTGTGTGTGTGTGTGTGTGTGTGTGTGTGTGTTCGCTCGCTCGCTCGCTCGCTCGCTCTTGGCAAGGCAGCAGAAAACCAAATTCAGTGGAGCTTGACTTTATCTTGTCTTGGTGTGTGTGTCAGTGTACTACTGTGACTCTCCTCACAACTTTATTTGGAGGACAGTACAGTACAGTACCAGTCCATGCCTGAGTGCACATCTTCAGCACAGTGGGTCCTGGCATAGAGACCTACCACTAGTCAGACTCTGTTAGTAGTCACTAGCAGGGACGTGCAGAGAGTGTTAGAGAGGCAGGGACTAAAATCCCGTAAGAGAGGGACACTTTTGGACAAAAATAGCAGATATACAAGCTCACAACGCGTCGCAGCGCAGCGCGACATGTTGAGAGCTTGTAGATCAGCTATTCTCGGGGTGCAACCCAGTACTCTTTAGCTAGTGCTAGTGGAGATCGGTGTGTACGACATGGATTTCTAAAACAACTTAGTTCAGCGCAAAATGCCGTGTTCAAGTTCAGGAGACTAAAAAGCTATTCTCCTGAATGCTGCCTTTCCGGTATGGCATGGAAAGGAGAGGAGGGCCAGTTGCATTTCTTTCACCATCAGTAAATGCTCCGTGGTCTGGAGAGAGCAGCTGTTTTACAGACGGGTAAAAGGGCAGGGGCTGAAGCCCCATTTGATGTGAGGCTCGTAAACGAACTTTAAGAGTAATTCTATACTTTAGCTATTGAAAAATAACAGATCTACAAGCTTGTAGTGCGGCACACGAGCTTGTAGGTCTGCTATTTTTTGAAAAAAGTGAAATTTTGTTGCAAAACTTTTGAATATATATTCTTTCAAAGCGAAGGTTTTTAACTCAAATCTTTGCTTCTGGGGGGGTCCCTGGAACAACATATTCATTTTTCAGATGGGGTTCGCAGCCCAATTACATATATTTTTGGGGGTCCTTGACATGAAAATGTTTTGGGAATGACTACAGAAACGGGTTTTTCAGAAAACTGTCAGGATTTAGAATGCATTTGTAGAATCGTCCTCGGGTCTAAATGGATGAATTCATGGAGAAAATAGAACAGGACAACTTTATTAGAAAAATAAAATAAGAATTAAAAACCAATAATAAAGAACAAAAGTTAACATGTTATTTTTTATGCGTATTAATCTGGATGGTTTTGGTCCCTCCTCCTCCACGGTGCAGGTACGGCGTGCGTCCAGAGAACGTGATCGTGTACGGTCAGAGCATCGGCACGGTGCCGTCTGTGGACCTGGCGGCTCGTTACGAGAGCGCCGCGGTGGTCCTGCACTCCCCGCTGACCTCCGGGATGAGGGTGGCCTTCCCCGACACCAAGAAGACCTACTGCTTCGACGCCTTCCCCAAGTGAGTGCATCTACGCACGCACGCACGCACACACACACACACACACACACACACACACACACATGAGGGTGGCCTTCCCCGATATCAAGAAGACCTATACTGCTTCGACGCGTTCCCCAAGTGAGTGCATGTACACACACACACACACGCACGCACGCACACACGAACACACACACACACACGCACACACGCACAAGTTTAACCTCTTACGCTGTATTCTGATCTTGATCTACTTATAATGTGTTAAAAAAAACAACATTATTATGATCATGAATCATCATTACTACACTACATCAGTGGTTCTCAAAGTGGGGCCCGGGGACACCCAGGGGTCCTTCGGGTAGTCCCAGGGTGGTTATGGTGGTTCCTGGCATATAATTTCAAATGAGGGGGTCTGCGGGGCTAATGAGTGTCAATTTGGGGGTCCTCGACATGAAACTGTTTAAGAACCCACTTCACTACATGGTCAAGATAGCAGGATAAATGGACACACATCAATAGCCCAATAGCTCCCTCTGGTGGCAGAATCCTGTGACAAACAGGAGAATAATAGTCATTTTACACATTATTGCTCTGCCTGCGCAACATTTATATTTATGTTTGTACAAATACCACTACGAATGTATTTATTCATTTATGTCTCTGACTGACATTGAAAATCCTTTTATTCCAACAATTTTCAAACTTTTTTTGTTATGTGAAGAGATCAAAGAATTTGTAAGAATAAAAACAAAACCTTTTTTTTGTATCCCCCCCCCCCCCCTCTCTCCCCCTCCGCAGCATCGACAAGATCTCCAAGGTGACGTCTCCGGTGCTGGTGATCCACGGGACGGAGGACGAGGTGATCGACTTCTCCCACGGCCTGGCGCTCTACGAGCGCTGCCAGCGGCCCGTGGAGCCGCTGTGGGTGGAGGGGGCGGGGCACAATGACGTGGAGCTCTACGGACAGTACCTGGAGAGGCTGAAGCAGTTCGTCTCCCACGAGCTGGTCAACTTGTAGAAAAATATAAATGGTGCCATTTATGGAGCAGCCTTTTATCCAAAGGAGCTTCACATAGACTGCTGCATTTTACATTCATCCCATTCATTCATTCATTCATTCATTCATTCATTCATTCATTCACACACACACACACCGATGGAGGAAACTATTCTAAGGCAACAACCTGCTCGTCGTTCATTAGGGGGTTCAGCGTCTCGCTCAAGGACACTTTTGGGGAGCCAACTGGGAACCTTGCGGTTTCCCATCCGGCCGATCTTACCCCTGAAGCCACTGCCGCCCCCCCCCCCCCCCCCCCCCCCCCCACCACCTTGTAGGGCTCAGACGCTGAAGCTCACATCATCAACCGTATAGGGTTTTCAAAAATAGCAGATCTACAAGCTATACAAGGTTGTAGATCTGCTATTTTTGACGATATTCGCGTCATGATATTTTGATGCTGAGGCTCTCAATGGGACAGTTAACCTGGAGACACATAGGGCCTCCCACCATCAACCGTATAGGGTTTATAAGTGTCCATATGGGATAGTACCTGGACATGCTTAACGGCCTGTTCATACTCCAGTTTTAAGGTGATAAGGTGACCACCTAAAAGTGGAGTATGAGCAGGCCTTCAGGGTGAGTCCCTCCATATACCTGGAGAGGCTCGAGCGGTTCGTTTCCCACGAGCTGGTCAACTCGTAGAGCTCGGATGTACGGGACAATATCTGGAGGAGTCTCTACGGGACAGGACAGTTACCCTGGAGACACTCGGGCCTCCCATCATCATCGTATAGCGGAGGATTTGAGTGTTATCAACCTATATCCACCACTAGGTTTACTTATCCAGACCATATAATGGAGCCAGTAGGCTCTGCTGAAGCAGAGACGTTGTTGTTGTTGTCGTCAGCCATTGTCCGACGTGGCGATGTTCGCGTTGTCCGACTATAGGCCTATTATTCATAGTTTGGATTTTCGGTGGTGAGGCGTCCACCGCTCCGGTGGTGAGGTGACCACCGCTCTGGTGGTGAGGTGAGGTGACCACCGCTCCGGTGGTGAGGTGACCACCGCTCCGGTGGTGAGGTGACCACCGCTCCGGTGGTGAGGTGACCACCCCTCCGGTGGTGAGGTGACCACCGGAGCGGTGGTTTGGATGTCGCCTATGTTGTGGTTGGATGAGCGGTGGTGATTAAAAACAAAGAGAAGGGCTGGGGAGAGCGGTGGTTTGCTCTTCACCGCGGCTCAGTGACGTCCTGTTGGAGTTGTGGTGGTCACCTCACCACTGAAAATCCATTGCGTGGTCTTGATCAGAGCCAAAGCGTAAGACTGAGTTACGACATTGAGGGGTCAGGAAACTGAGCGCTCGCGAGCGCTGTTCATGCAGCCTGGAGAGTGACAAGCTGGAGTTTGAAATACATTGTTTTCAACGTTTGTAATGTTTATGTTGTGCTATTCCTAAAAAGAAACGATCTAAAATAAAGGGATGTAAGATCATTAAAGCTGGGCTGTTGCCTGAGTCCAGTGCATTCTGCCAACTTCCGGCCCAGGACATTGTCACTCTTCGCTATGCTCTTCGCCAATAGAAGTCTGTGTAGAAGACTGAAGCCCCATGAAGGGAACGCAGTTGTCGTAATTCTGTTTTACTCTATAGCTCTGGTCTTGATCAGTAACCTACTCGTGAGTAATGAGTATGGGTTGGTATAGCATTGGAAACGGCTGAACCGCATAGGGTTTAAATATGTGGTTAAATGCGAACGTATTATACGTATATCGTATCGTGTATAGTTTTTTTTTCCTCGTTGACCCGGTCGAGTATGTGCGCCATCGTCCGTCTACCACTGCAGCGAAAATAATAAAGAATATTGTCCGTGTTCTTCGTATTCTAACGTTTCCTTTGCCCTATACTTGATCAAACTACGGCGTGGGTTTTCTTTTTTTTTATATTATAATTTTTATCCCAATAATTGTCAATTATCTAATGTGATCCTGGGCTCTACACACCCTCCGCCAACCTAGTCCCCATATATGGGGGACATGGGGAGAGCAGCGGACTTTAACTCATGCTTCCTTCATGCCTGAGTGTCCAAGTTGCTCCTTTTCCCTGGTTGGACATAGCGCGTGGAAGGAACAGGTTATTCCAACCAGTTCCTTTCCCCTCCATCAGGCGCCCCGGCTGGCCAGGGGGAGGCAGTTTAGAGACCAGGATTGCATGTTTTTTGTGAGGGTACGTACCCTAGGGGACACGGGGAGAACATGCAAACTCCACACAGAAAGGCCCTTTTGCCAACCCTGTCTCGGCGTGGGTTTTCAACAGAGTTTGACCCAACTGAGTTTGAGTTTTTTAACAAAAGAAAATACGATTTTTCTGAATGCTATAAGGCCAGGGACCACCTGCAATACCCGGTTGAAAACCCATGTTCTACAGCACTGGTCCTCAAACCCTGGAACTACATATTTTCAGATGGGGGTCCGCAGCCAAATACAGATAATTCTGGGGGTCCTTGACATGAAAAAGGTTGAGCACCACTGACATAGAAACATGAGGTTTTTCAGTAAACTGTTTGGATTTAGAAGACATTTCTTTTAGAATCGGCCTAAATGGGTTTAAGCCTTTGAGCTTAAGTTGTAGATCTGCTACTTTTGAGGCTTTTACATTATTATTATTATTTATTTGGACATTCTACCCCTACAGAGACAATAGAGAAGGACACACACACACCGGGTGTTGGCGTAGCGCGGTTCTGAACCTGCGGAGAAGAAGATGGAGGATGGATTTTTATTTTTTAATTCCCTTCATTAACGTGCTTTATACCGTGACCTTTACATGGAGGAGATGGGACGGCAATGATGATTTTGTGCCAACATGATGACGTTTTAAAATGTTGGGACTACCTCCCCCCCCCCCCCCCCTCCCCCCGGTTGGGACAGACCACTGGATTAGAGTGCGTGCGTGCGTGCGTGCGCGCGTGCGCGACCTAGTCGCTGCATTTTGAGGAAGACGCACGGCGCCCGGCCCATCATGACTCTTGATCCTATACCATGTTTTTTTTTGGAACTGTAAAACTGGACCGGATCGGATTACCTTGGGACCGGAATGGACCTCAACCTATCCACACTTTTCCTGGGCTGTGTGTGCTCCAGTTCCTGTTGATTTAATTGGATATCATTGGTCATCTGACCAGTATCATTGGCTTTCATTGGATCAAATCGACAGGAACTGGAGCACACACAGCCCAGGAAAAGTGTGGATACACCTATATACCCACCTCCTCGAACCGGATCGTTGGACGGAATGGACCTGGACTCTTGTGAGTGTCCATAATGTCTGCATTCATATTGTTGAAAGCGTCCGTGACCCCCGCCCAGATGACCACTTAACCCATTTTGGGCGGGAACCCATTTTTGGTGTAGCTATTGAAAAATAGCATATCTACAAGCTCATATAGCGCTACGAGCTTGTAGGTCTGCTATTTTTGAAAAATCAAAGAACGACTGACATAGAAACATAGCTTTTTCAGAAAACTGTCAGGATGTAGAAAACATTTTTTTAATCTGATCTCAGGTCAAAATGAGTTAACACAATCATCAATCACAACCCCTAGTCAAACACACGGACATTATTTTTCTGGCCACAGGGTGCACATTTAAAATTGTGCTACTGTTATCTATACTACAAATCTATCGATCCCTACCCAACTTTGACGAGAAAGCTGGCCACTATAGTTCCACCCTCACTCCAGAGGGCCACTATAGTTCCACACTCACTCCAGAGGGCCACTATAGTTCCACACTCGCTCCAGAGGGCCACTATAGTTCCACACTCGCTCCAGAGGGCCACTATAGTTCCACACTCACTCCAGAGGGCCACTATAGTTCCACACTCATTCCAGAGGGCCAATATAGTTCCACACTCACTCCAGAGGGCCACTATAGTTCCACACTCACTCCAGAGGGCCACTATAGTTCCACACTCACTCCAGAGGGCCACTATAGTTCCACACTCACTCCAGAGGGCCACTGTAGTTCTTATTTAATTTCAAATGCATTTAGTTATACTTATGTTAACTTTATGAACATAAGTGCAAATACACTGGACATAAAAAAAAAGATAATAAAATAATATAGTCTTTTTCTATTAAGCAACTAATATAGACTGAAGTAATTCAAGCGGGTCATGTTTGCATGTCTGGAATGTCACTGTAAATCACAGTATTCCAACATTAACCTGAGGGCCACATTTAGTGAAGGTGGGGGCCGCATGTGGCCCCCAGGCCGCCAGTTGCCCATGTATGCTTTAGGGCAGGGATGGGCAACTTTGATGATGGAGAGGGCCACTATATTTCCACACTCACTCCAGAGGGCCACTATATTTCCACACTCACTCCAGAGGGCCACTATATTTCCACACTCACTCCAGAGGGCCACTATATTTCCACACTCACTCCAGAGGGCCACTATATTTCCACACTCACTCCAGAGGGCCACTATAGTTCCACACTCACTCCAGAAAGCCACTATATTTCCACACTCACTCCAGAGGGCCACTATATTTCCACACTCACTCCAGAAGGCCACTGTAGTTCCACACTCACTCCAGAGGGCCACATTGTATATTGCGTTACTGTTGTAGCAAAACTAGCCGATCTACAAGCTCAAAACGCGTCGCACTGCGACACGTTTTGAACTTGTAGATCGGCTATCTTTTGCTATAATTTCAATTGAAATCCTGAACTTTTTTTGCTATTTTTAAATTGGAATGTTGAAAAGTAAAATAAATATTTAATTTCAAATGCCTTTCAAATAAGTTAACTTAACTTTATGAACTAAATACAAATAGATATTAGTGTAGTTATTTAATTATCGGTATCACGATGATACCCTTTTTTCCCTAAAGGTTTTAAAGAATCTTACATGTTTTAGCCTACATGGCATACCCCAGGGCCCACCAGGGGGCTCAGTCAGTCCCACAGGTTGTGAATTTCTCATGTACTGTCAGTCCACATGTTTTTTTGGGGGGGGGGGGGGGTTTGTCCTTGTTTAAGCCATTTAGACATGAGGACAATTCTACAAATGTCTTCCTGACATCCAGACAGTTTTCTGAAAAACCTCATGTTTCTATTTCAGTTGTTCTAAAAAAAAATCATGTCAAGGACCCCCCCCCCCCCCCCCCAGAAGCAAAGATTTGAGTTAAAAATGTGGTCTGAAAGAATATAACATTCAAAGATTTGCGCCCAGCTAAATGATAGTTTGGACCCTTATGGGTCTGTAACTCACTCTCAGAGTAAAATTTACCTAGATTTTACAATATAAATTGGGGGTCCCAGAGATAGAAATGTCATTAAATGGGGGTCCGTAGACTAATGCATGTCAAACTGGGGGTCCTTGAAATTAAACTGGTTGAGAATCACCGCTAGAGCCATAGAAATCTTCTCTTATATATCTTTTCAAATGGGGGTCCGCGGGCTAATTAGTGTCAATTTGGGGGTCCTTGACATGAAAAAGTTTGGGAACCACTGATATACAGTAGCCTATATATTTTGTACCCTACATAAAGTTTTGCACGTATATGTCATGTGACTGAGAAGCGTACCAGATAGCACCCATAATCTAACTGCCAAACACACACACACACACACACACACACA
Source organism: Protomyctophum parallelum (assembly GCF_964188405.1). NCBI lineage: Eukaryota > Metazoa > Chordata > Actinopteri > Myctophiformes > Myctophidae > Protomyctophum > Protomyctophum parallelum. Next base: position 40,152,734 of record NC_139710.1, read on the forward strand.
CACACTCTCACACACACACACACACACACACACACACACACACACACACACACACACACACACTCACACACACACACATTTTGTATGTGCGCCATTCTAGAAACGTCTTCAAAGCTGTGTTATGCTGCATTTTATTTTTCATTTTTTAATGTTTTTATCATGATTCTTTTTTGCTTTGTTTAAAAAAATAATTAAAAATAAATAAACGGTACAATCGTCTATTTGCTCTAATGCAAGATTCACTGCCGTCATTCCCACAGGTTGGAGAACCACCGACTCACTAAGGTCACATTCACACCAGAGAGCTTTGCTGCGATTAAAACGAATCCTGCTGCGCATTTTCAGAAAGTGCACTTCGTTTGGCAGGTGTGAAGGCTCATTCGAATCCTAATGCGTATCAAAGAACCGCATTCTACTCCGAGCAAAAACGGGGGGTTTCGCTTTGCTTCCAATCGCACTTGATTACGATTCGGTGCAGGTGTGAATGCAATCTGCAGTAAATTAAGGAAATTAAGCAAACGATATTCTTTTCACAAATTAAATGAATGCTCTACTTGGTTACACTAAACCCTGGTGGTGTCGTAAGGCCTGGTTTACACACTGCTTATAGCTGTGTGCCAAACAGTGTTGTTTTTGTCAACTAAAACCAAGACGAAAAATGTCCGTTGACTACCTTTTTTCACTGACAAACTAAATGGAAACTAAATTTAAACTAAGCTATGGCGACTAAAACTAAATATACTGACAATTTAGTCAACAAAAGATGTGAGCTTGTATATCAGCTGTTCTCTGTGCACAATACTGTTGCGCTTTGAAGTATAAATGTCTCCTAGGGTGCACCTCACTAGCCAACACACAATGAAGTATAAATGTCTCCTAGGGTGCACCTCACTAGCCAACACACAATGAAGTATAAATGTCTCCTAGGGTGCATCTCACTAGCCAACACACAATGAAGTATAAATGTCTCCTAGGGTGCATCTCACTAGCCAACACACAATGAAGTATAAATGTCTCCTAGGGTGCATCTCACTAGCCAACACACAATGAAGTATAAATGTCTCCTAGGGTGCACCTCACTAGCCAACACACAATGAAGTATAAATGTCTCCTAGGGTGCATCTCACTAGCCAACACACAATGAAGTATAAATGTCTCCTAGGGTGCATCTCACTAGCCAACACACAATGAAGTATAAATGTCTCCTAGGGTGCACCTCACTAGCCAACACACAATGAAGTATAAATGTCTCCTAGGGTGCACCTCACTAGCCAACACACAATGAAGTATAAATGTCTCCTAGGGTGCACCTCACTAGCCAACACACAATGAAGTATAAATGTCTCCTAGGGGCTAGGGTGCATCTCACTAGCCAACACACAATGAAGTATAAATGTCTCCTAGGGTGCACCTCACTAGCCAACACACAATGAAGTATAAATGTCTCCTAGGGTGCACCTCACTAGCCAACACACAATGAAGTATAAATGTCTCGATAGTTACATTATTCTTAAACATTAAGCATTACTTAATTTACAAGAATTCTACACAATTAGAGAACGTAGTAGAAGAATTGTTATTTTGGTCAACATTTGCCTGTTAATATCTGGTGGATATTCTTTTCACAAATTAAATGAATGCTCTACTTGGTTACACTAAACCCTGGTGGTGTCGTAAGGCCTGGTTTACACACTGCTTATAGCTGTGTGCCAAACAGTGTTGTTTTTGTCAACTAAAACCAAGACGAAAAATGTCCGTCGACTACCTTTTTTCACTGACAAACTAAATGGAAACTAAATTTAAACTAAGCTATGGCGACTAAAACTAAAACTAAATATACTGAAAATTTAGTCAACAAAAGAAAACTAGACTAAAATGTTAGGAAGGGACTATAGTGGACAAGAGATCCAGTATAAGTCATTTTACAATTAGTTGCATGCTGAAAATAGACGATCGTAGATTGTAGATCGGCTATTTTCAGCAAGTGAAAAAATCTGTCTTTACGACGGCATCAAGGCCGTTTTATTCCCACGATTTTGTAACCCATTTTTCACCCCTGTGTCAATCAGTTAATTAACTCATGCTTCCTTCATGCCTGAGTGTCCAAGTTGCTCCTGGTTGGACGTAGCGCGTGGAAGGAACACGTTATTCCAATCAGTTCCTTTCCCCTCCATCAGGCGCCCCAGCTGGCCAGGGGGAGGCAGTTTAGAGACCATGTTTTTGTGATGGAACCTACCCTAGGGGACACGGGGAGGACATGCAAACTCCACACAGAAGGGCCCTTTCGCCAACCCCGCCTCGGGTATGGGCAGTAGATGATGCGTAGGAGGAAACACGCCGCCAGCACCCACAGCGTCCCGAGCGGGAATGGAACCAAAATACATTTTAGTAGAATAAATCAACTGTAGATTTAGTTGACTAAAATCTTATAATATTTAGTCGACTAAAACTATTCCAGGTGACTAAAATGTGACTACAACTAAATTAAAACCATTCAAGATACTTTGACTAAAAGTAACTGCACAGCATGCTTTTGCCTTTTTTAAACCTCACCCATTTTAATGCATGCATGCATACATACATACATACATACATACATACATACTGTACACATACATACATACATACATACCATACAGAAATAGGTTACATATACATGCATGCAAATACAGTAGCCTATAGAGATATTCCTGGAGTTTATAGATAGCCAACATACATCCTTATACTGTATGTGAAAAGCGTCTTTTCAACCTACACGTTTTCTTTACACACATGAGGGCAAACACATGACAAGCCACAGGGAGAAGTTAGTGGGGTAGGGGAGGGGTGTGTGTGTGTGTCTCTCTCTCTCTCTCTCTCTCTCTCTCTCTCTCTCTCTCTCTCTCTCTCTCTCTCTCTCTCTCTCTCTCTCTCTCTCTCTCTCTCTCTCTCTCTCTCTCTCTCTCTCTCTCTCTCTCTCTCTCTCTCCATGCTCCTGTGCTGACCAGCTCAGTGGCCTTGTGGTTAGAGTGTCCGCCCTGAAACTGGGAGGTCTGGGGTTCGATTCCCGGGCCGTGGGTCATACCAAAGACTGTAAAAACGGTGACTCAATGCCTCCCTGCTTGGCACTCAGCATTAAAAGGTTGTTGGATTGGGGGTCAAATCAACTAATGATTCCCGAGCGTGGCTCACCACTCCAAGAGATGGGTCAAATTAAATGTGTTCTCTGCGGTAACTTTTGTGACAAATCGTACGACTTTGACTTTGTGCTTCTGACTGGGTCACAGTGACGCTTGTTTATGGATCCTGCCGCAAAATAACAAGGAGGCGTGGCCTTTGCGCTTAGAGGCAGGCCCACGGCCAGGCAGAATATAAGGCATTAACGCAAATGGTTATATTAGTTTGTATTTTGAATTGATTTGTGTCCACAATTCCATGCTGTATTGATGTGGTACCATAGGGCATCAACATTTTCAAGTTAAAAATGTGCAGAAAATCTATTGAAAATAGCCAATCTACAAGCTCTCAATGCGTCGCGACGCATTGTGAGCTTGTAGTTCGGCTATTTTCAAATGGCCGAAATATTTAGTGTTGAAGCGGTTAATGTATGTTTTCTAATCAAAATTAAAATCTCCAATATAGTAACTAGTAACTTAGTTTTCAAATAATTGTAGTGAAGTAAAAGTACAAATTTAGGCTCTGAGATGTAGTGGAGTAGAAGTACAACTACTGGAAATTGGAAATGCTCAAGTAAAGTGCAAATACCTCAAGATTTTACTTAAGTACAGTACTTAAGTAAAGGTACTTATTTACTTTCCAGCACTGCCTATACTCTACTCTATTCTACGCTCCTCTGGCGTGACTCCAGCCTGTGCACGGCCAACAGTAGGCCGCTGTTTGTCTGCCAGGGAGGGAGAGAGAGCTCATCGTATATCTCTCTCTGCCAACGGCATTCCATCATCATCATCATCATCATCATCACCACTTCACTCCAGGGCCTATTGTCTTTGTTTCATTGTTACAAAACAGTCATGCGGCACCATAGAACGACATGACTTCAGTGTACTGTACTGCTACTGTATATGTTGAGTTACAGCATGCAGGGGTGGGAAACTTTGACGATGGAGAGGGCCACTATTATTTCCACACTTACTCCAGAGGGCCACTATTATTTCCACACTTACTCCAGAGGGCCACTATAGTTCCACACTCACTCCAGAGGGCCACTATATTCCCACACTCACTCCAGAGGGCCACTATAGTTCCACACTCACTCCAGAGGGCCACTATATTCCCACACTCACTCCAGAGGGCCACTATAGTTCCACACTTACTCCAGAGGGCCACTATTATTTCCACACTTACTCCAGAGGGCCACTATAGTTCCACACTCACTCCAGAGGGCCACTATAGTTCCACACTCACTCCAGAGGGCCACTATAGTTCCACACTCACTCCAGAGGGCCACTATATTCCCACACTCACTCCAGAGGGCCACTATAGTTCCACACTCACTCCAGAGGGCCACTATATTCCCACACTCACTCCAGAGGGCCACAATAGTTCCACACTCACTCCAGAGGGCCACTATATTCCCACACTCACTCCAGAGGGCCACAATAGTTCCACACTCACTCCAGAGGGCCACTATAGTTCCACACTCACACTATAGTTCCACACTCACTCCAGAGGGCCACTACATTCCCACACTCACACTATAGTTCCACACTCACTCCAGAGGGCCACTATAGTTCCACACTCACTCCAGAGGGCCACTATAGTTCCACACTCACTCCAGAGGGCCACTATTAGTAGCCATTCATAGTACTGATTCCGCCTTGTGGTTTCCTGCCAGATGACTACAAATCATTGGACTACAACATGACGGAAGTTACCATCTGCTCCCGACCGGAGCATAAACACGAAATGGAATTCTGCCCAGGCTACCACCGCACAGACACTCTGGGTTTTGTTCCCCACATGAAATGATTGCACAAACATAACCCCGTGACATTAATCACACATAGATTCCCATAAAAAATGCAGAATTCCCACTGCAAATATAATCACAAACAACACAACGATAAACATGTGTGTTGTTGTGCAGGCATGACTGCCGAGAGATGCTGGGAAGTCCCGCCCATATTAGACCAATGCACCAATCACCACATCATGCCATGCTTACTTACTTTTCTTACTGGTGTGTTGGATCGATCAATCAATCAATCAATCAATCAATCAATCAATCAATCAATCAATGTGTCTTTACCAGATCTACACCACAGTTTCCCAAACAGTGGGTCGGGGCCCATTTGCATGTCGCAGACACATTTTTAAGGGTCCCTTTATGTTTTTTGTTTCCAACATTTTGTTTATACACATTGTTTCAGAATATTTTCAAATAACATCCTCAAAAAATGCAAAACATGGCATGATTTAAAAACAAATTCAATGTTTTTTTTTTTTTATGACAATTCAAATCAAAGTAAAATCAAAGAAATTCCATAGGAAAAATGTTTAAGAAAACAGCCAATTTACAAAACGTTCTTTTAGGTCTAGGTTTGGGAAACACTGTGGACATTTACACTAATAGACTTGAATTCAAACAATCCTACAATCCATTACTACATCATTATACATTCCATTATAATGATATATTTAGAGACAGCCTATACAGGCAGCATTTGGCTTCTTACTGTAGGTATTCACTTTGCCAAGGAAGCAGTGTTGTTTTTGGCAGCAAAATTCTATTTTAGTTTTAGTCATAGTCGGTGGAATTAAACTTAATTTAGTTTTAGTCACATTTTAGTCACCTGGAATGTAAATAAATGGTAAATGGTGCATTTATATAGCGCCTTTATCCAAGGCGCTTTACATAGATTGTGCATTACATTCACCCATTCACACACACATTCATACACCGATGGCAGCGGAAACCATGCAAGGCACCAACTAGCACATCGGGAGCAATTAGGGGTTCAGTGTCTTGCTCAAGGACACTTCGACAGTAACTCTGGGGGAGCCCGGGTTCGAACTGGCAACCTTACGGTTACCATCCAGGCACTCTACCCCTGACCCACCGCCGCCCCATGTTTTAGTGTTAGTCTAGTTTTAGTTGACTAAATGTCATGAGATTTCAGTCGACTAAATTTACAGTTGATTTAGTCGAGTAAAATGTATTTTAGTGGGCCTTGATGCCGTCAAAATGGCTGATTTTACACTTGATGAAAATAGCAGATCTACAAGCTCACAACGCTCGGAGCGCATTGTGAGCTTGTAGATATGCTATTTTCAGCATGCAACCACGTGTAGAATGACTTCTACTGGATCTCTTGTCCACTAGTCCCTCCCTAACATTTTAGTCTAGTTTTTAGTTGTTGACGAAAGTTTTAAGTCACCATAGCTTCTTATTAAAAAAGGTAGTCGACGAACATTTTTCGTCATAGTCAATCAACACTGCAAGGAAGTAATAATTATTCATATGATGTATTCATGTTTTTCCCCATTTCAGAGGCGTTGAAAAGGTCTTGAAAGTTCTTCAATTGTCACAAATGTGTTGGTCTGTTTACTGTTGAGTAAGAAAACAATGTTGCGCATAATCATCACCTGGGGGACCCCCTTAGGGACCCCTCAAAATAAATAATGTTTTCCTGCAAAAGGCAGTCACAATTATGCCATGCGCTCCCTTCTCTCTCCAGCAGGCGGCGGTGTTTCTCAACTTTAAGCCCCAGCCGTGGACCCGCCTCCTTATTCGCCACACAGCTTCTCACCAGGGTTGCCATGTCCGCGTATTACAAGCTTATTTTTTCTCTAAAGTTGCTTCTAAATATTGGTGTTTCAAAACCACTGGTTCTCAAATATTTTCATAGGACTCATAATAAGGTACTTTAAACCTATATAGCCTACTGTAAATAGTATATATGTTTAAAGTGTATTTTCTATTCTTATAGCTCCTCCATCGCACTATTTTTGATTGATTGATTGAAATATTTATTAACAGTTTGTAGAATTACAGTACATTTCAAGCACAAACTCAATACAAAGACTGTTAACTGTGAGTGGACGACCCAATTAAGCATTACACTTGTTTACAACAGGGTCCACATTGTTCAATTTATCAAAACATTTAGAGACATACAAATAGACACTTTTATGTAGTTAAAGAAGAACATAACAGGAATTCATCATATAGGAAGCAAAAAGGGAAAAGATACATATACAGTGAGGGGAAAAGGGGGGGGGGGCGGTGGGGGGGTTTCAGATTTTACAGAGGCCAGTTTCGAATTGCAGCCATCCGTAGGTGCCCTTTGAGAGCAGTTTTGAAGGAGTCAAGGGATTCACATGTCTTAATGACTGTTGGTAGGGCGTTCCACATTTTGGTGGCATAGGAGCGAAAATAATTTAGTCCCTTGTTTGTGCCGAATCTGGGTTGTACATGGTTTGTTGCACTCCCTCTGGTGTTGTGGGTGTGGACTTCGTTTACATTAAGGAAGTATTTAGACAGGTACATGGGTATCTTGGTGGTGTATCGAATCTTGTGGACCAGACCCATTGCAAGATGCTGTACTCTGTCGTCGACCCTAAGCCATCCCAGCCTGTCAAAGTGGTCAGGGGTACGTGAGGTGGGTTCGGGGGGTGAGGCTAAGTAGGAGCCTGACCAGTTTGTTTTGGGAGGTCTGGAGCCTTGTTTTAAGGGCCTTTGGGGTGCTGTGGTACCAAGAGGTGGATGCATAGTCAAAGAAACCTTGTACGAGGGCTCCTGTTAAGGTCTTCAAGGTGTTTTTGTTGACCAGTGAGGAGATCCTGTAAAGGAATCTTGTTCTTTGATTGACGCTTTTGATTACGTTGGTGGCCATTTTATCACCGGAAAGATTGGCCTCCAGGATGGAACCTAGGTAGGTAATTTCATCTTTTCGTGTGATAATATTGTCACCCACTCTAACCAAGAAGCCATCTGCCTTGCTGAGATTACTATTTGATCCGAAGAGAATGGATTTAGTTTTTCCCAGGTGTAAGGATAGTTTGTTATCAGCGATCCAGGTGCAGATTCTACCGAGTTCAGAGCTGAGGGTCTTTTCAACCTGCAGTTTGTTCCTGTCCGAGACCAGCAGTGCTGAGTCATCTGCAAACAGGAACCAGTTGCAGTCACAAGCTGATGTCATGTCGTTAACATATATTAGGAACAGTAAAGGCCCTAGTATGCTTCCTTGTGGGACGCCACAGCTCACTGGGAGGGGGGACAGTGTTCCGTTCACCTCCACCATCTGTTCTCTCCCCTCCAGGTAGGATTGCATCCAGCTCGCTGATGTGCTATCAAAACCAATAGCTTTATGCTTGTTAACCAGTATGGAGTGGTTCACGGTGTCAAAAGCCTTTTGGAGGTCCAGCATGACCATGCCGCAGTATTTTCCAGCATCCACCTGGTGTTTGATGTGGACGCTCAAATAGAGGAGGCATGAGTCAGTGGAGTGGGATGTTCTGAAACCAGATTGGAACTCGTACAGCAATTTATTAGTGGCAAGATACTTTTCAACCTGTTCATAGACTATTTTTTCCATCACTTTCGAGATGGAGCTTAGAATAGAAATAGGGCGGTAGTTGCCGGGTTCAAATTTTCTCCCTTTTTTGTACAGGGGGGTTACTTTGGCCAGTTTAAAATCTTGGGGGACCTGTCCCTGTTTGATGGAGAGGTTTACTATGTGGGTGATGACTGGAGCTATGGAAAAGGCTGAGTCTCTGAGAAATTTGGAGGGAATATTGTCATGGCCAGTGGCCTTGTAGGGTTGGAGGGCACTCAGTTTTTTAAGTACCTCCTCGGTTGTTACCATTGCCATTTTAAAATCATCTTTACAAACACCTAGGTTTTTGTAGAAGGCTTTGATGTGCTCTACACCAAAACGCCCAGAGTGGGAGGGCAGTTTGTTAACCAGCATTGTTGCAATGTTTGTAAAGAAGATGTTCAAGTGGTTGGCTACATCAAGCTTGTCAGTGATGAGGGTGTTATTCCACTGACACTGACACATGCCTCCTCTACTTGAACGACCACATCAAACACGAGGTGAATGCTGGCCAATACTTACAATACACACAGCAAAGTTCGTCAGGATCGGGACTTGAACTCACGGCACGCCTAGGTGCCCAGACCGGCGCATGCCAGCCCGGGCCGATGCTGGTCAATACTGCGGCATGGTCATGCTGGACCTCCAAAAGGCTTAAACCACTCCATGCTGATTAAGAAGCTAAAAGCAACATAGTGATAGCACATCAGTGAGCTAGAGAGAGAGACAACAGATGGTGGAGGTGAACGAAAGGAAAGGAAAGTACTTTGTTTACCCAGGGTAACTGGACTAAGCTCAATAACTTGTTTACAGCCAGGCCCTGCTCATAGAACATTTCATGGTAGAGGTTCAATGCCTTGTCCAAGGGCACTTCAGCGGTGGTAATTTGAACGTGCCGGTCCGGGGATACGAACTAGCGACCTTCCGATATCAAGACCGCTCCGCAAACCGTTCGGCCACCGCTGCCTTAACGGAACACTGTCTTATTACTTGTGCAAGTAAGTAGCCTATAGCAGAGAGCTCTAGGACTCCGAGCACCTCATCATGGCGCGCTCTGCTTGCGCACAAGTAGGCCATGCAAGGCGCAAGTTGGCATCTCGACAGAGTGCATTTCTAGTTTTGGTAGACCGCATGGTTCCTTATTTCTCTCACAAACTCTGGCAACACTGCACACACAAGCTTGCTTCTCACTTCCTCTGTCCAAGCCGCGCCTGGTCCGCTCCACTCTCTCTGTGTGTGTGTGTGTGTGTGTGTGGGGTGGACAGTAGTGTGGACACTAGGACAGGACAGGACAGGAGGGGACAAGAGGAGGGGGGCCCGGTGGGGGGGCGTCAGGACAGGACAGGACCGTTCAAAAAAGAGGTTGAAAAAACACACACACACACACACACACACACACACACACACACACACACCATGTGAAGCAAAAGTATATAAAGACGAGACAGCCCGAACGCTACAACCTCCTTGGACTCCAGGAGGAGGAAGACACACTGTGACACACACACACACACACACACACACACACACACACACACACACACACCATTACACACACACATTACACACCGCTAACCAAGTAGACGCTTTTCATGCTGAAGAAGACAGAGAGAAGGCGAATGGACAGCGGAGAGACACGGACACATTGTATCGACTGAAAGGTAAACCCACTACTCTCTCTCCACTCGCCCGCCGCCACAAGTCAAGCTATTTTTTTTTGGGATACATTTTGTAAGCTAAAGTCTATTCAAACTTTTTAGAGCCTCTGAGAGCGGGGGTCCATTTGGTTACATTGTGTAGCCTACGTCGTGACTCCCAGTCAGAGTTATTCTTTGCCCGTGGAGGGGGGGGGGGGGTCCCCCTTCCCCACGTTGAGTAGGCTAACACTTCAGCTGGGATACATTGTTTCCACATCCACGCTCTGTGTGTGTGTGTGTGTGTGTGTGTGTGTGTGTGTGTGTTTGTGCGTGTGCGCGCGCGTGCATTTGAAGCCGTTTTTTAAAACAGCTGTGTTTTCATCTAGTTGCATATGGGTTCTCAACCAGTGGTCCGGAGACCCACCTGTGGTCGGTGGTGCTTGAGGTGCTTTAGGTGGTTCCAGGTGTGCAGCTAAATGATGGAGAGTTAGTTGGTAACCAAATGGAGCCTTTTATAATAATCTATCTTTTAACTTGAGAGTGTGAACAAGTGGACCATAATATATGGTTTCATTTTACGCTCCTAAGATCGATTACAGTATTGTTAAATATCTGCATTACATAATTTACACACACTTCGACAACGTAGAACAATTATTCAATGTTTGCCTGCCTGTTATCTCTCCTATTGGTTCCAACATCAATACAGCATGGCATTGTCATAGACACAAAGTTTTGGGTCTGAGAGGCTAAATGTCATCAGATGGTGGTCCGTGGCTCAAATGGGTCTGAGAGGCTAAATGTCATCAGATGGTGGTCCGTGGCTCAAATGGGTCTGAGAGGCTAAATGTCATCAGATGGTGGTCCGTGGCTCAAATGGGTCTGAGAGGCTAAATGTCATCAGATGGTGGTATTTAGGTAGGTTTCTGTTGACATGCAAGGCAGGCGTGTGTGTGTGTGTGTGTGTGTGTGTGTGTGTGTGTGTGTGTGTGTGTGTGTGTGTGTGTTCTGTGTGGTGCTGCTGCTGCGGTGTGTGAGGAGTGTGAAAGAGAAGTGTTTGGAGCTGCTGAAGTTTAAAGGGAACTGCAACGTGTCCACATACACCTTATGAACTGTCACTTATGGACACACACACACACACACACACACACACACACACACACACACACACACACACACACACACCCCTACCTAACCTACCTGTCTGTTATTGTGCACTGCTTACCTTCTCACTGAAACATTATTTAACTTTTGTCACTAAGATGTCAAAACATATCTTTAGCCCAAACGACACTAGTTGTGACTCCTTGCAACAAAACAGTTTTAAAGGTCAATCACCTCAAAGGTCATGCACTAGGGCTGCGAATCTTTAGGTGTCCCACGATTCGATTCGATTCCGATTCTTGGGGTGACGATTCGATTCAAAAACGATCTTTTCGATTTTTCCGATTCTCAATTCAAAAAATATTTTTTTCCGATTCTAAAGCAGTTTTTTATTTTTATTAAAAACAATTAAATAGAATTTTAGCATGATCTACTCCAGTCTTCTGGCATGAAAGCAGAGTACATTTAGTAAAAAGCTTGTATAATTGTAAAGGTTTTATCAACTGAATGATTTAAACACACAAAGGTTAAATCCAAGAGTAAGAACATGTCATTTATTTAGCTTGCACAAATTTGAACCAGTACAAAAGTTACAAAATCTCTTCTCACTCAATACCAGAACAATACATTAGTATTAAAACAGGTGTAAAATAAATACTATTGGCAGGCTTAGCTTAGCTGGTAGTAAATGCACTATGCAGAAACCCAGGCCATAATGCATTGCATGCACAGGTAGTACCTGTGCATGTTTTTTTTGTTTTTTTTGCACAAATGTACCTGTCAGGTACAGGTACATTTGTGCAAGAAAATGAGAATCGATTCTGAATCGGACGGCATTAGAATCGCGATTCTAACTCGAATCGATTTTTTTGACAGCCCTATCATGCACCTAATGGTAGTTGCATGTTGCACTGCAAGGATTTGCATGTTGCACTGCAAGAAGTTGCATGCTGCACTGCAAGGAGTTGCATGTTGCATTGCAAGGAGTTGCATTGCAAGGAGTTACATGTTGCATTGCAAGGAGTTACATGGTGAATCATTGACGTGGTCTGTTTGGGCTTTAGCTGCAGATGACAATCGCAATAATTTTTGTCCTAATCGTGATAATCGTTTCCATGTTGAAAGATGTTTGTTGTGATCTCCAGAAGACCCTCATTCTGGCTCTAACAGGCTGGGTGGTGTGTGACAGTTGAATTCAGTTGAAGTATTCCTTAGGCAAGTGGTTCCCAAACGTCTTTCGTGCCAAGGACCCCCACATTGACACTAATTTGCGGACCCCCCATTTGAAATGATATGCCAGGGACCACCCATAAGAGAAGATTTTTACTGCTCTAGCAGTGATTCTCAACCAGTTTAATTTCAAGGACCCCAAGTTTAACTCTGAGAGTGTACAAAATGGAACCAAATGGACCATAACGGGTCCATTTGGTTCCATTTGTACACTCTCAGACTTAAGCGTTATTCATAGTCTGGATTTTCGGTGGTGAGGTGACCACCAAACCACTGAAAATCCAGACTATGAATGAGCCTTTACAGACCCATAAGGGTCCATTTGGTTCCAAACTTTCATTTAGCTGGGGACCCCCTGGAGCCGGCTGGCCCGAGAGAACAAGAACGTGACACAGAGACTACAAGTTCACAACGTTTACAGTTATAACACAGAACAGGGAATACACCATTCTGGGCGGGAGCCCCTTTTGGTGTTTTTAAGCGTTATGTTATACTTTAGCTATTGAAAAATAGCAGATCTACAAGCTCGTTGCACGGCACCCTATGAGCTTGTAGTACTGCTATTTTTGAAAAATCATGAAAATGTGGCAAATCTTTGAATATATAATTATATATATATATTATTTCAGAGCAAACGTTTTTAACTCAAATCTTTGCTTCTGAGGGGCTCCTGAAACAACATATTTTCGGATGGTGGTCGGCGGCCAAATACATACCATTTTTGGGGTCCTTGACATGAAATATTGAGCACCACTGATAGAGAAACATGAGGTTTTTCAGAGAACTGTCGGGATTTAGAAGACTTTTTTTTTATTTATTCCGACGTCAGGCCTAAATGGGTTAAGTGCTGGATAACTGACATGACCATAAGATATGAGACATAGTATTAGAAACGATAGGAACAAGGCTGACCTCACTGGCGACATCCAACAGATATACGCACCTCGTAACTATAAAGAACATGGAAGCTGTAGGCTACTATAAAAGTACATAAACAAACACTGTATCTATGTTTATGTTTGTGCATTTGATATGGACATAACAATTACATTGCTCATTGCACAGTTGTAAGAATTGTAGATGTATTAAAGGAGACTTTTCTCTAAAATACAGTGACACTTTAGTTTAAAAAACACCCAATCAAATACAAAAATATATACATTCTACTATTGTTATATTATGAGTTGCCCATGTACATCTAAGTATGTGTATTTGAACTTGAGATACAGTGTACTTGATATATACAACTGCCTGTACTGGAGCATACTTATAGATGGGCTACGAGAGACATCTCAGCGCCAGCAAGGTCAGCCTTGCTGCATTAGTCACGGAACTTTGTCTCATATCTTGTTGTCACGTCATTATGATCCAGCACTATATATGTTCCTATTTGTGTAATACACTTTGTGAACCTTTAGCGTGATACTGTCTCGTGTTGCGTTATTGTTCTCCCGGGCCCGCCGCCGCAGTCGCCGTACCAAAGGAATATTCAACCGGATTATCACACACCACCCAGCCTGCACACACTACAAGTCTGTCAGAACCAGACGAGGGTAAAGGAGCAAGGAGCAACTTGGACACTCAGGCATGAAGGAAGCATGAGTTCAAGTCCGTTGCTCTCCCCTTGTCCTCCATATATGGGGACTAGGTTGGTGGAGGGTGTGTAGAGCCCAGGAACACATTAGATGATTGACACAGGGGTGAAAAATCATGGGATAAAAAATATATATTAAAAAAAAAAGAACCAGGCGAGGGTCCAGTTTAGAAAATACAACACTAATATTTACAGCTAAATTACAATAGCCATTTGCCATTACATAATCTCCAATACAAAAGTAAACAATCACTCTGGTAACCAGTCAGAAGCTATACAGTACATGTGAACACAGTTGATTTGATTTCAACCATAATTTGAGTCCTCTGTAGAACACGTTACCATCTGTCTCTACACGTTCAAGTACATGGACTTCATAGTATATATATATAATAAAAAAAAGCCCAGTAATGTCTTGGTATATTTCAATTATTTGCCATATCTGCCCTATGCACTTTTCCATTACGAAGCCTTAATTATGACCACACCAATTATTATTTGGCAACATGCAACAAATCTGGCTTCAGAACATCCCACACCACAGACACCACACATGCCTCCTCCATTTGAGCGACCACATCTTCAGAACATCCCACACTACACCCTGACACATGCCTCCTCTATTTGTTTTTTCATATGAAAGCAGGGAATCATAGCTTCAAATTGACATATTGGTTGTTCAGTTTGACCCACCAGTTTTGGAGATATGGCTTATAGAGTAATGTCTTGCAGAGAAACAGCGAGTTGAGAAAACGGGCTTGAAAGGTTCACTTCTGTGGTCTCTAACATTACACCTATAGCTACATGTTTAAGCATTTATTTTATATTTACATGTCGATTTCAGCTCTGACACTTATTTCAGACATGCTCTAGTAGTATGTGAAGAGTCTGCCTGTGCTATTAACTCATTTTGGATAAAATAAAATAAAACTCCTCTGGTGAAAAGCCGGAGGTTGCGCGATGGCAGGCTCTCAGTCAAATCTGGTCACTTGTAGATGATTCCGAGACAGTGATTCCCTAGAGATGGTGATTCTTAGACGATGATCCGATCTATGATGATATGATTCCTATGAAGATGATTCCTCCACGATGAATGTGTGGTTGGCCCGCCCATCATTTCATTTCCCTACACGCTGTAGTGTACTGTACAGTGGTGGAAAGTACTTTTACTTAGGTACTGTACTTAAGTACAATTTTGAGGTATTTGTACTTTACTTGAGTATTTCCAATTTCCACTACTTTTACTTCTACTCCACTACATCTCAGAGCCGAAAATGTGTACTTTTACTCCACCACAATTATTTGAAAAATGTAGTTACTAGTTACTTTGGAGATTTTAATTTTGATTAGAAAACATACATTAACCACTTCAACCCTATACATTTCGGCCATTTGAAAATAGCCGACCTACAAGCTCACAATGCGTCGCAACGTGACCCAGTGTGAGCTTGTAGATCTGCTTTTTTCAAGAGATTCTGAACCTGTGAAATGGCACATTCTGCACAATGAGTACGTTTACCTTAAGTACATTTTAATGCAGATACTTTTGTACTTTTACTCAAGTACATTTTCAATTCCGTACTTTTACTTGTAACGAAGCACTTCTAAATTGCAGTAGTGGTATACTTTTACTTAAGTAAAACAATTGAGTACTTTTTCCACCACTGGTATACTGTATGAATGTCTGGCCTGCTCAGCCCATCTCTTAACTTAACTGTACACATCTGGTAGATATTCAGTAGTCCTTCTGAAGTCATGACAATGTGGGAACATGTGAATCAGTTCCTTCTCTTAAGGACACACTCGCGTGCGTGCGTGTATGTGCGAGAAGTCCTCGACTGAGGATGTTCTGTTTGTTGTCATTGGCAGACCATGAGTTGATCCTGAAGTTTACTCAGACTCAATTCTCCATTATTCTATGACTGGACAGCAGTAGCAGGTGGTTCCATTATGACTGGACACTGGGCGACAGTAGCAGGGGGTTCCAATATGACTGGACACTGGGCGACAGTAGCAGGGGGTTCCAATATGACTGGACACTGGGCGATAGTAGCATGGGGGTTCCAATTTTCGACCTTGTATAACCCGATTAATTTTCTACTATAAAAGTAGAAGAATTGTTGAGATACATACAAGCTTTCTGCTATAGACACCACGAAAAGACACACACACACACACACACACACATACACACACACACCATATATGGTGAGTACGACGCGACATCCCCACTCGCACAGATCTGTGATGTCATCCCCCCCCCCCCCCCCCCCCCCCCCAGACTTTGACTGACTGTTATGTTGTTTTTTTCCGCTTGGATGTCCGCGGCGCGTTATTGATTGGCCAACTCGCTTACCCCTATGAAAGTCTATTGGCCTGTTTCAAACTTTCGATTGAACGGCCACCCAGCCAACCAGAGCTATTTGGCCAACCCAGCAGTGGGTGCTGGCGGCGTGTTTCCTCCTCCGCGTCATCAGTGGCCATACCCGAAGGCGGGGTTGGCGAAAGGGCCTTTCTGTGTGGAGTTTGCATGTTCTCCCCGTGTCCCCTAGGGTAGGTACCCTCACAAAAAACATGCAGTAATCCTGGTCACTAAACTGCCTCCCCCTGGCCAGCCGGGGCGCCTGATGGAGGGGAAAGGAACTGGTTGGAATAACGTGTTCCTTCCACGTGCTACGTCCAACCAGGGAAACTTTAATCATAAAAAATGATAAAAAAAAAGAAAAAAACTGTACAATATACAAGTAAGGATAAGACGGATTAAAAAGTACTGTAGTATCAAGAAACACAAAAATAACAATAAAACTAAGTAGATGCGCCTGAACATGATATTACAGCAATGGTGACTGCGTTGGAAAGGTCACCTACCAGCAGGCGCCGACGCTCATCCCCCCCACCTTCAGACACATGCACGCACGCGCGCGCACACACACGCGCGCGCACAGGGTTAAGGGCATACCGTGACCCAGTGTTTAACACAGGTTGTTAAAGTGGTGTAAAACCACAACTGAAGAAAGTTCACTGCATGGAACGCAACATGTCACTGTTTAAAGTGTCCCATTCTCTCACACACACACACACACACACACACACACACACACACACACAAACGGGGTTAGTAATATCTTCCTATTTATTTTACCTCCGAACACAAACCTTTTCTTAACAACCCCATAAAGCGAGCATTATGAACGAAAATGAAAGTCAAGCATACAGGCAGGGCAGGCTGTTTGGGAACACAGCGGCGCCTTTGCCCAGTTTAACGAAACCCCATTCTGGACGGGAACCCCCGGGAACCCCCCTTTTGGTGTTTTAAGCATCATGTTATACTTTAGCTGTCGAAAAATATCAGATCTACAAGCTCGTAGCGCCGCGCAGCACTTATGAGCTTGTAGATCTGATATTTTTGAAAAATCGTGAAAATGTGGAGCAAAAATTTGAATAATATCTATAGATATATTCTTTCAGAGCGAATGTTTTTAAAACCCATCTGCTGCCACCTGGTGGATGCAGAGCCAACCGACTGCTGTGCCGTTTGTAGTGTGACACACGTTGCATTCACATCCTGTTTGGGCGGCCATCTTAGATGCTAAATAAAATCATAGCGTCAATGCTAGCGAGCT
The DNA here is from genome assembly GCF_964188405.1 of Protomyctophum parallelum. Classification (NCBI taxonomy): domain Eukaryota; kingdom Metazoa; phylum Chordata; class Actinopteri; order Myctophiformes; family Myctophidae; genus Protomyctophum; species Protomyctophum parallelum. Next base: position 40,170,459 of record NC_139710.1, read on the forward strand.
AAAATAAAGCCATCCTTGCTCTAGAAAGTGCCAATGTTCCCATCTAGACCACCGGATAATCAGCAAAGACCTCCGAACATTGCGCGTTTTATCCAAACCATGGAGAGCTCCGTAGATTTGGAACTTTTTTGTCAGCCTGTATAAAGGGAGGTGAACGGCAGCGCTGGTCTAGGATCACTGAAGAAGGAAAGGCCAAAAAAAAGAAAGAAATGAGCGATCCGGTTTGATATCAATAAAAAAGCTTATCGGATGGAACGTTACTCCAGAAGCAGTTGCTGGTTGGATTCCAACTGGCGGAACCTTCCGTCAGGAGCGGTTAATTTGTTAACTCAAATCTTTGCTTCCCTCCCTGGAACAACATATTTTCAGATGGGAGACGGTGGCCGATTACATATAATCTTTGGGCTCGCTTGGCATAAAATAGACATAGAAACATAGTTTTTTCAGAAAACTGTCATGATTTAGAAGACATTTGTAGAATCGTCCTCGGGTGGAAACGGGTTGAATCCATTCCCTGGAGCAATTCTGACATCCTTACTAGATTCTCACCCACAATCCTTCATTTAGGGCCTTAAATACTACCACACGTCTCTACTTAGCTACTTCAACATGTTCCGAATAAATGTAAGCTGACATTTTGGTGGTGGTGGTGGTGGTGTTAGACTTGCACTTTTTTCTTTAATCTGTGCCAAACATCAGTCGGAACTTAAGGACTAGCATGTTATGAGTAGGCCTGTCACAATTATTACACAATTACTTGAGATATTCGCAATTATTTTTGCATCATCGCCATAATCATCAAGCGGAAATGGCAGATCTACAAGCTTACAACACCGTTGTCAGCTCGTGACGCAGAATGGTTTCAGTCTGCCAAGGTCTCCAAGCCGGACGGACATCTTTTATTTTGAAGACCCCAAAATTCACGACCCCTGAACTGGAAGCGAATATTGTGTTAGTTGTCAGTGGGGGTAGTTTCAAGGGGCCAGCTAGGTACTCCAATGTTGAAGCGCTGGCTTAGTGGTAAGAGGAAGGACTGCAGGTGGACCCGTGGAGTTATGACGAGGAAACCCTGTGCAACTGGGCTTTAACATTGAGCGCTCGTTTCCACTGAAATGAATAGTGGTGGGGGGGGGGGGGGGGGGGGGGGGGGGGGGGGGGGGGTCTCTATCCTTTTTATACTCTGTGGGTAGGGAGCGCTCTGCTGTGTTCATCTTGCCCGAACGAAAGCAAATGTAACCCTAACTTTGACCTCCATTAACTGTATGGTACAAAACACACACACACACACACACACACACACACACACACACACACACACACACACACACACACACACACCTCACAGACAGACAGACACTGACCATGAAAAGTATATTATATACAAGACAAGAGCTTGTTGTGACTATATAATGTGTACAGATTGGATCCATTTGGAACACATCAGGTTTTGGACATGCAGTACATGTTTTTCCCCCTGACAGAAAGACAGGTTTTCACATTGTCAACGTTGCGTTGGTACATCTGTTTGAAGTGTGGCAGACGTCCATAACAGAGTGCATAGTGGTGTGTAGAGTTACTCTACACCACCCTGTTATGGTTGCACATTCACATGTGTTGTTATTACACACTTTCCCCGGCCCGGGTGTTTGTTTTTGAGTGAAAAGTGCTGTGCTGGGACTCTTTATTTCTTTTCCTGCTGTGTCATTTCCTTACACATGGGTGTCTGTGTGGAACTTGCAGTTGTCCAGTTGTCGTGTATGTGTGTGTGTGTTTGTGTGTGTGTGTGCGTGGGTGCTGCATATGTTCTTGAATGTGTGCCAGTGTAATTGACTGTGTTAGTTTGTTTATGCTCAATCCCAGTGGTGGAAAGTAAGTAAGTACATTTTAAGTACCATTACGAGGTATTTGTACTGTTGCATATCGGCTAGGTCGCCCTCAGAATAGAGATGCTAGGGTTGAAGTTAAATAGCACAAAACAAATCATTACCAAACAACATCCACAGGTTGTTCCAGGTCATTATGATCTGAGAGATGTGGACACAGAGGTATTTTGCACTGGTCCTCACTAACGGCTTGATTAAAGTACAGCAGATAATAGGAACGATCTTTCACTTGGTGATACAAGTGTGAAATTTGGCATGAACATGGCTCTGGGTCACCTCTTTAACCTTTTTAACCGAGCCAACGAAAAATCCCAATATGGCGGTAATGTTTCAAGATGGCCGCCAAATAAAAGAAGGCCTTTTGTGGCGGTTCTGGACAGACTCGAGACCGGGCACTGCACTCCCTGTGGGTGTGTGGAACTTGTGTGTCGAATTTGAAGTCGGTGGGGCGAACGGTTCTCGAGTTACGTGGATTACAGATGTACACACGCACACAAAATTCGTGCAATATAGCAGATCATTGGAACGGTTGTTCGCTTGGTGATACAAGCGTGACATTTGTCATGAACCTTCCTTTGGGTCAACTCTTTAACTTTTTTAACCGAGCCATCCAAGAATCCAATATGGCGGTGCTATTTCAAGATGGCCGACACACACGTTCCACACACCCACAGGGAGTGCAGTGCCCGGTCTCGAGTCGGCCGCACCCATGGTTGTCCAGAACCGCCACAAAAGGCCTTTTTTATTTGGCGGCCATCTTGAAAAATTACCGCCATATTGGATTTTTCGCTGGCTCGGTTAAAAAAGTTAAAGAGGTGACCCAGAGGCATGTTCATGCCAAATTTCACGCTTGTATCACCAAGTGAAAGGTTCTCTCACAATATGGCTGTTAGCCGCTGTACTATAAACATACATACTCGGTACATTGAGATATGTTTGATCAGCCGTTAGTTAATAAGGACCAGTGCAGCAGCAAAATACCACTGCGCTTCAGTGAAAGGGGTTATCCTGTGGAACAAATGCAGAGACAAATTTAAACTATGTGAAACATGGAATAAGTTTAAAAAAAATAGTATATATTTATATATAATATGATAGAATAGAATAGCTGGGTACAGTGTGTACGCATATGTGTTCGTAGATTCTAGACCCAGAGGGCCACATATTTCTGCTATAGGAAAAATGACCGATCTACAAGCTCAAAACGCGTCACACTGCAAGAGCTTGTAGATCAGCTATTTTTGCTTTGAATATATATGATTTTAATATAGAATAGTAAGTTTAACTTTATGAACTAAATACAAATACATCGGACAATAACATTTTAATACTAGTCATTAAGCTACATGTATCTGAAGTATAATATAAGCAGGTCATGTTTGCATGATTGGAATTGTAAATCAATAATTTGTCAGTATTCTAATATTAACCTGATAGTTGACATTAAGTGATAGTGGGGGCCGCATGTGGCCCCCGGGCCTCCAGTTGCCCATGTATGTTCTAGACTGTCTTGTATGCTTGACAATTTTTTTTTCCGTTTTGACCTTGCTTAACATCGTTTAATGCAATCAGATTTTGAGGGGCGCTTCTCATGCCCAGCTGTGTGTCGATGTATGGGCTGTCAAGGCCAGAGGTTTTGAGGGACACGGTGGCACAGTTGGTAGTGCTGTCGCCTCACAGCTAGAAGGTCCTGGGTTCGATTCCCGCTCGGGGCGCTGTGGGTGCTGGCGGCGTGTTTCCTCCTCCACGTCATCAGTGCCCATACCCGAAGGCGGGGTTGGCGAAAGGGCCTTTCTGTGTGGAGTTTGCATGTTCTCCCTGTGTCCCCTAGGGTAGGTACCCTCACAAACACATGCAGTAATCCTGGTCTCTAAACTGCCTCCCCCTGGCCAGCCGGGGCGCCTGATGGAGGGGAAAGGAACTGGTTGGAATAACGTGTTCCTTACACGCGCTACGTCCAACCAGGGAAACTCCCCCTGTCAGGTGTAAAGGAGCAACTTGGACACTCAAGCATGAAGGAAGCATGAGTTAAGTCCGTTGCTCTCCCCAGGTTGGCGGAGGGTGTGTAGAGCCCAGGATCACATTAGATGATTGACACAGGGGTGAAAAATGGGTTACAAAATCGTGGGATAAAAAATATATAAAAAAAAAAAAGGCCAGAGGTTTTGGAGTGGTGCAACCACTCCAAGGAACAGAAATGTCCGTCCTAACCAGTGGACAGAAGAAGAGGGAGGGCAGAATCCATTTCTTCCGACCGACGGTCGGTCGCGATCGCACCGTCGCTCCGTCGCGACGCACCGTCGAACGGTCCTATTTCGGTCCATCGGTCCGTCGTTCCGTCGGTCGGTCGGTCTGTGGCTCCGTCGCTTCGTCGCTCCGTCGGTCCGTCGCTCCGTCGCTCCGTCGCTCCGTCGGTCGGTCCGTTTTTGCGTCGCGACGGACCGCCGGTCGCAGGTTTAGGGTGGATGGATTCTGCCCTTGCTGCCCAAATGGTAACTCTGTCATTTCTCTACCGTTTTGGACGGGGGTGGGCTCTTTGGAATCGTGTGGCCCCCCTGGAGGTTTCTATGGGGGTCTCGAGGTTCGGGGACCCCTGGGGACCCCCACGGACCCCCAAATGGTAATGTCACCTGTGGACACTAACTGTAATTGTCTCGCTGTCTCGCTGCTGCGCTGCGCCGCACAGACAGCAGCTTGTGTGTAACATGTGCGTTCGTGCCGTGTTGCTGGTATATTATTATTATTATATTTTTTGCGCCGCCGCGTTGTCTCGCTGCTGCGCTGCACAGACAGCAGCTTGTGTGTAACATGTGCGTTCGTGTAAATGTTTTAGGTCGGCCGGTCGGTGATTTGGTCTGTCCTTCATATATATTTTTTTCTGCTCTCGTTGGACTTAACTTTAAAAGTCCAATGGAACACCTCTTTGTAACGGGCCGCTGTAGTATAGTGGTCTAATTCCTCGCCTCTCTATTCTTTTTTGCTGAGGACGCTGGTTCAATTCCCGCTCGCGGCAGACCAAAATTATTATATTTTAGACAGACAGACTGCCTGTCTGCCTGCCTGTCTGCCTGCCTAATGTATTGTAAATAATGTATTCATTCCATACGGCTATTTTTTTTAAATATAAAAACTTTTTTCTTTCGCGCGATTCGAACCAGCGTCGTCAGCACCAAAACATTGAGAGGCGAGTGATTAAACCGCTAGACTACAGCGGCCATACGTTACAAAGAAGTGTTTCATTGGACTTATAAAGACAATAGCACCCAGCTGCAGTCTCGCAAGGGGAGGGACCGGAAGTGCTTTTATTTCCGGCTTCCACGTGCACAAGCGCACATACACGCACGCGAAATATAATGCAATATGTAATAATCAGCTCATACATTATAAAGACATTATTGCATTATGAAGTTTTATTACAGTATGAGTCGCCTATGTGGAGGTTCTTAATGTAACACATTATTACATTATAGAAAAATCTATTAAGTTATGTGCTCGTCTTTTAATTACATTATGAGCTGATTATTACATTATGAGGTCAGATGTAGAGTTGCTGGCCGCCTCAGCTCCATATATGGAGATCTAGGTGATGATCCAGTCTTTTCAATGTATGGCTATCCAGGGTTTGATGAGGTCAGTGTCGGGATCTTATATCATATGGAAACGGCCATATATGGTGGTGTGACGTGTCATGAGGCGTGACCATATATGGAGGCATGACACGAGGCGTGACATGACACACTTACTGACTGACTGACGGGAAATGCAGGTTTTCATAGTAAATTAAATGCATATGGTCGTGTGTCTGTGGTCTATGGTCTGGACATGGTGTGTGTGGGACAGGGGTACGGGGTTATAGCAACTTATTACATTACTTAAATGCCTTGATATCATTATGTTATAATCGACCATATAGGCCTAGCCTATTATTGCATATCATTTTATTATTGTTAGATTTGCATTTCTTCAAATATGCACACTTATACCACCAACTAATAAGCTTTCAATTAAAATATTACCTACAACAAACTACTTCAAACTTTTCCAAACCGACCACGTAATTATGTTTAAGCACAGATGGTACTATATACACCCGGCATTTAAGCGCGCACCAGCAAGTGCGTGTCGTGCACGCGCATTATATTTCGCGTGCGTGTATGTGCGCTTGTGCACGTGGAAGCCGGAAATAAAAGCACTTCCGGTCCCTCCCCTTGCGAGACTGCAGCTGGGTGCTATTGTCTTTATAAGTCCAATGAAACACTTCTTTGTAACGTATGGCCGCTGTAGTCTAGTGGTTTAATCACTCGCCTCTCAATGTTTTGGTGCTGACGACGCTGGTTCGAATCGCGCGAAAGAAAAAAGTTTTTATATTAAAAAAAAATAGCCGTCTGGAATGAATACATTATTTACAATACATTAGGCAGGCAGACAGGCAGGCAGACAGGCAGTCTGTCTGTCTGTCTGTGTGTCTGTCTAAAATATAATAATTTTGGTCTGCCGCGAGCGGGAATTGAACCAGCGTCCTCAGCAAAAAAGAATAGAGAGGCGAGGAATTAGACCACTATACTACAGCGGCCCGTTACAAAGAGGTGTTCCATTGGACTTTTAAAGTTAAGTCCAACGAGAGCAGAAAAAAAAATATATGAAGGACAGACCAAATCACCGACCGGCCGACCTAAAACATTTACACGAACGCACATGTTACACACAAGCTGCTGTCTGTGCAGCGCAGCAGCGAGACAACGCGGCGGCGCAAAAAATATAATAATAATAATATACCAGCAACACGGCACGAACGCACATGTTACACACAAGCTGCTGTCTGTGCGGCGCAGCGCAGCAGCGAGACAGCGAGACAATTACAGTTAGTGTCCACAGGTGACATTACCATTTGGGGGTCCGTGGGGGTCCCCAGGGGTCCCCGAACCTCGAGACCCCCATAGAAACCTCCAGGGGGGCCACACGATTCCAAAGAGCCCACCCCCGTCCAAAACGGTAGAGAAATGACAGAGTTATCATTTGGGCAGCAAGGGCAGAATCCATCCACCCTAAACCTGCGACCGGCGGTCCGTCGCGACGCAAAAACGGACCGACCGACGGAGCGACGGAGCCACGGAGCGACGGACCGACGGAGCGACGGAGCCACAGACCGACCGACCGACGGAACGACGGACCGACGGACCGAAATAGGACCGTTCGACGGTGCGTCGCGACGGAGCGACGGTGCGATCGCGACCGACCGTCGGTCGGAAGAAATGGATTCTGCCCTTGCTGCAGAAGAGACAGGTATATCTGTCTGAACAGGGTCATTAAGTTGCCGTTATGTTTCAGTTTGTTAATTTATTTTCATTGTTACTGTATTGCTTGTTGTTCATTATTGTTGGGATGTTTGTTGTTGTCTCTGTGTGTGTAGATAATTGTTGTGTCTGTGTGCGCAATGTTGACTTTTGTTTTGTTGTATGTATGCTTTGGAAATGTAGAACATATTTATCATGCCAATAAAGACTTTTGAAAATGAAATTGAGAGAGAGAGGGGGGCAGGCGTTCCCGCCTAACGTCGGCTATGATGAAGACGATGTCACTGGCATCATACCCTCTGTACCCCAAGCCCAAAGCCGGATATAGATTGATCATTATTGGTACTACTGTCTGTCTGGTGGTAAACAGGATGGGCCGGGTCCAGGAGAATCCAGCTCTGCTGTATGTAATTAGGGCCATCTGTTTGGGCTCAGCCTCTCAGCGCTGCTCACACACACACACACACACACACACACACTGACTGTGGAATGGAATGGAATGGAATGCTTTGCATCCACTATTTACTGGTCCCCATTCATTAATGTGGACAAGAGCAGCCAAGGTCACAGCATGGCCGTCCCAGCCAAAACAATCCAGGGGAGAGAGAGACAGACAGACAGACAGAGAGAGGGAGACAGAGACCCTCCAAACCCACCGTCCGACGCAACGCTTCACACTGCGATGAACACATGAGACCATTTCAGGCCAGGACGTTTCGCTTTAATTAGTGTCTTCTTGTTGGTGTCTCTTTCTTAACACATTTAGTGTGAAAAAAGGTAGTCGACGAACATTTTTCGTCTTAGTTTTAGTCGACGAAAACAACACTGCAGTATACTCATAGTTTCACTGTACAGATATTTAACATTTGGTTAACATGTGAATCACGATGGTTGGAATAATATAAATTGTTTGATTTATTAGCTGTTGATTGAACAGCGAAGAGTTGAGTTATGAGTAAATAACTCAATCCTGCCCATGGACCATGGCAAAAATGGCGCAGATTGTTTGATTGAATGGCACTTTATTAAGAGTTTGCAACTTTGCACGAACACTCTGTGAGGGTGTGGATTAAAAATTGCCAATGCAGTAGTAGGCTATAGATATAAAATGGTCCCATTTCATGATAATTTACAAGACACAGTGTGGTATGATGTCTAAATGTAACAGTCAGGCAAGGCAAGCTGTAGCCTACATTATAACAATAACATGCTTGCTGTCAGTGCCTTCCTCAAAGAAAAATGAAGGGGGGGGGGGGGGCTCGTTTGGGTTCGGACACAAAGCTGTCGGTGTCGGGCCCGGGTCGGGCCCGGATCCCAGCTCTAATCCATACTAGTTTGATGTTTTAGTATTTTGTTTGCATTTATGTGTAAAACACTTTGGTCAATCTGTTTTAAATGTGCTATATAAATAAAGCTTGATTTGATTTTTATTTGATTCTTTCTCTCTCTCTCCCCCCTCTCTCTCTCTCTCTCCCCCTCTCCTCTCTCTCCCCCTCTGTCTCTCCGCTCTCTCTCTCTCTCTCTCTCTCTCTCTCTCTCTCTCTCTCTCTCTCTCTCTCTCTCTCTCTCTCTCTCTCTCTCTCTCTCTCTCTCTCTCTCTCTCTCTCTCTCTCTCTCTCTCTCTCCCTCTCCCTCTCCTCTCTCCCTCTCTCTCCCCCTCTGTCTCTCCGCTCTCTCTCTCTCCCCTCTCCCTCTCTCTCCCCCTCTGTCTCTCCGCTCTCTCTCTCTCTCTCTCTCTCTCTCTCCCCCCCCCCCCCCCCCCCCCCCTGCCCCATGCAGGTAGAGCTGACACGCCCCCAGCCCCGCCATGCCGACGACGAGTGACGGGCCGCTGTATGTAAACACCGGCCACCTGCCGGTGTTTGCGGCCCCGCCCCTCAACGGCGGCCACCACCACCAGAGGGCTCCGGGGGGCTACGTGCCCGGGCGGGTGGCGCCGGTCCGCTCGCCGCCGCCCACCAAGGCTCCGCCCCCTCCACCTGTCAGCCTCAAGCCCCACGGAGGCCTAGTCCCGCCACCCGAGCGGAGAGGGGGAGGGGCCACAGCCGCCAATGTCGGAGGAGGTAGGGGTGATAAGGCTTTCACTTCTAGTGATCTTAGGGATGGATCTTACTAGTCGACTAGTTTAACTACCTATTATGTAAATACCCCTGTGTCAATTATCTAATGTGATCCTGGGCTCTACACACCCTCCGCCAACCTGGGGAGAGCAACGGACTTGAACTCATGCTTCCCTCATGCCTGAGGGGGGACACACATATGTTTACATATGTGTGTCCCCCCCTCATGCCTGAGGGGGGACACACATATGTTTACATATGTGTCCCCCCCCTCATGCCTGAGGGGGGACACACATATGTAAACATATGTGTCCCCCCCCTCATGCCTGAGGGGGGACACACATATGTTTACATATGTTTCTATGTCAGTCGTTCTCAAACTATTTCATGACAAGGAGCCCAGAATGATCTGTAATTGGCTGCCGACCCCCATCTGAAAACATGTTGTTCCAGGGACCCCACCAGAAGCAAAGATTTGAATTAAAAACGTTCGCTCTGAAATAATATATAATACACATTTTCAAGATTTTTCAAAAATAGCAGACCTACAAGTTCATAGCGTGGCACTCGATGCCGCGCTATGAGCTTGTAGATCTGCTATTTTTCAATATCTAAAGTATAACATAATGCTAGTTAAAACACCAAAAGGGGTTCCCGTCCAAAACACTTGAACAACAAACCTAAAAGAAACGCATGAAAACATATCGTGATAATATCTTGTATGGTGATACTGCTTGATAAAAACATATCGTGATATGATATTTTTTCCATACCCCCCCCCCCCCCCCCCCCCCAGGAGGAGGCCTGTCGGACGAGGGGCGTCGCAGGAGCGTGCTCAGAGGCTCCGGCGCAGGAAGAACACGTTGGCGTGTTTCGGAGTGTCACTCGGGCGTTCTTCATCACGCTCGTCCTCATCCTCAGCCTGGGAGGGGGGGACGTGCTGGACGGTCAGTGAGAGAGCTTGTAGATCTGCTGTTTTGTTTAGGGGGCCCCGTTAGACCCTCCTATATGTCCAGCTTTGAGGGTTTGTGTGTAAACGCAAACATTGAATGCCATTGACAATGTCCTGACATCACTCGCTCATCCCCTCAGTTTCCCCCTGGTTCACGGATTTCTCTATGCAGAATAAGGTCATCTTAAAATCATCTCGTATACGCGTTGTGGTCCAAAAATAAACAAGCTGCCTCTGCGTTATTGTCAGGGATAGGGATGGAGCTCGTTACATGTTATTGATAACGAGCAGCTTATCGAGCAGGCTTATCGAGCCGGGTTCTTATCGAGCCCACTATCGAGCATTTTCTATTATTTTGTGGAAAGACGGGAGACATTAAATTCTGAACAAAACCAGTGTCTTTTACTAGGGCCTTCAAATGCAGAACTGTTCTAATGGACGGAAGTCAATTTAACTTTTTACCAATAAAATAATATTAAATAAACCACTTTAGAAGCGTAGTTGTGTTTAACCGGACAGCGCTGGTTGGCAGGTATCAATACACTTTCAGGCCGACATGTTTGTACCAGCATGGATGATTAGATTTATTTCTTGATCGCCTCTTGTCTTGATTGTTTAAACATGACGTCATGGCCGCTATGCTCAATAACAGGCTTGATAAGACCAAAGCTTATTGATAAAGGGTACTCGATAATCAGATTTATTCGGGTATCAGTTATCGAGCTCCATCCCTAGTCAGGGAGGTGTCTCTGTATCGTTTGCGACAGTCAGTCACTCATATATGATACTGTCTGTTTCTAGCAAACATCGAACTAATTCAGCAGCAGTAACAATAGCGTGTTCTCTTTGTCAGTTGATTCTTCATATCCATATGAGTGAAACGGCCGGGATGACGTGTTTATTTTTCAATCGCAGTTCTTATGTGGATTAAAATGCAAATAAAAGGTACATGAACCCGTGGAGTTATAGCGCCCTCTCCCGATATTGACGTCAGACTTCGGTGCTCTATGAATGTCCAGCTTTGAGTGTTTGTGCAAACAGAAACACTGAAGACGAAGGCGAGGACGAACGTTGTGATTGGCCGGAATGGGATTATGTATGATGATGTATGATGACAACCAGTGTGGTTTTTGTCGACTAAACCTAAGACGAAAAATGTTCGTTGACTACCTTTTTCCTAAATCCTAAATGGAAACCAAATGAAAACTAAGCTATTATGACTAAAACTAAGACTACATATATTGACAATTACGTCAACAGATTAAAACTAGACTAAAATGTTAGGAAGGGACTAGTGGACAAGAGATCCAGTATAAGTCATTTTACAATCAGTTTCATGCTGAAAATAGCTGATCTACGCGTTGCGCTGCGACACATTGTGAGCTTGTAGATCGGCTATTTTCAGCAAGTGTAAAATCAGTCATTACAACGGCATAAAGTGTAATGTAAAATACATTTTAGGCAACTAAATCAACTGTAGATTTAGTCGACTAAAATCTTATGACATTTAGTCGACTAAAAGTAGACTAACACTAAAACATTCCAGGTGACTAAAATGTGACTAAAACGAAAGGAAAACTATTCAAGAGACTATGACTATAACTAAAATAAAAACTTGCTGCCAAAAACAACACTGATGACAACAGCGCCCCTCACTTCACACGACGTGTGTGTGTGTGTGTGTGTGTGTGTGTGTGTGTGTGTGTGTGTGTGTGTGTGTGTGTGTGTGTGTGTGTGTGTGTGTGTGTGTGTGTGTGTGTGTGTGTGTGTGTGTGTGTGTGTGTGTGTGTGTGTGTGTGTGTTTTAAGCTAACGTTCCCCTCAGAATGTAGTGTGTGTAGCCTTGAATTAGATTTTTTCCCCCCGTTGCATTCCTGAACCAATAAGTTGATTATCTGAGTTCCCAGAAGTTTACAGACGGGAGGGGCGAGTGAATCAATGGAGACTCGCTTAACCCATTTCTGACCTGAGATCAAATTCATACGAGGTTTCCAATGGACACACACTGGTCTGATTAACCCATTCTGACCTGAGATCAGATTCTAAAAATGTCAGTCGTTCTTCGATTTTTCAAAAATAGCAGACCTACAAGACGAGTGGCGCGCTATGAGCTTGTAGATCTGCTATTTTTCAATAGCTAAAGCATAACATGATGCTAACACCAAAATGGGTTCCCGTTCAGAATGGGTAACTCCTTCAGTGCCACAGTTAGTCAGAAGTCTTTCTCACAGGTGCCAGTTTTTCCAGTTATTGGGCCGTTGAATAAAGCTTGGTTTCAGAAAAACGGCCATTTTGGAAACAAAAAGCTGAGAGACTGGATTTTAGTGTGAGATACTTTCTCACTCAGAATTCTCACTCGAGACTTTTATTTTTGATTTCAGTGATATCAGACATATAAACAGTACTTGTTCTCAAACAAATGAGACATGCAAAAAAGCTAAAAAGGGCTAGGAAAAGAAAACATGCAAAAAAAAAAAAAAAAAAATCGGGGCTTCCCTGATGCCCAAGGGCCCATGCCCAATCTGGCCCTGGAAAAAAATATTGTTTTGAGAGAGAGTGGGGTGCTGGACGGACACACACACACACACAATGCATTTTAAATTCAAATGGCTTTATTGGCATGAGAAAACATTTGTTTACATTGCCAACACAGAAAGCACAATACAGCAATACAATCAAAAAAATTATGCACATTTGAAAGTCAGAATCTTCAATAGATCAATTTCTATGTACCAAGATCACTCGATGCAGGTATAGTACACAATGATTTGTCTTTAGGGTGGTTGTGTTCCATTTGATATCCTTCTCCTATCACAGCAACTCACGAATCTTGCTGCTGTGTTTGCACATTGTTGTACTTCGCCCAGCAGATATGGGAGTTTTTTGTCATTGGTCATGTTTTCAAAATCTCCGTGTGTAGTCGTAATCTGTGGGAAGTATGTGTCTTCTCTCGGGATACGGGTCTGCCTATGACGGCCTTTCTCGATCAAAAGACTGTGCTCACTGAGTCTGTACCTAGTTAAGATTTTTCTTTGTTTTGGGTCGGTCACGGTGCTCAGGTATTCTGCCACTCCGTATACTCTGTTTAGGGCCAGATAGCATTCTAGTTTACTCTGCTCACACACACATGCACACACACACGCATGCACAAACAACACGTGTAGGAGTTGGGACTGAATTGGGTCGTGCTGTGAGTAGCCGATTGGAATTATTGGATCCTCTCAAGAGATCGGAGACACAATGATGTATCATCATATACTTTTCTTCGTTTTTTTGACTAATTCATGGAAAACTTCAGGTAGGTGAAGTACGTGTGTGTATCTCTGTATGATGGACGGTGTTTCATATCATAAGATTTTAGTCGACTAAGTCTACAGGTGATTTAGCCGACTAAAATGTATTTTGGCGGGCCTTGATGCCGTCGTAATGACTTATTTTACACTTGCTGAAAATAGCCGATGTACAAGCTCACAACCCGTCGCGCTGCGACGCGTTGTGAGCTTGTAGATCGGCTATTTTCAGCATGAAACCAAGTGTAAAATCACTCATACTAGATCTCTTGTCCACTAGTCCCTTCCTAACATTTTAGTCTAATATTTATTTTTTGACAAAATTGTCAGTATATTTAGTCTTAGTTTCAGTCATCATAGGTTAGTTTTCATTTTGTTTCCATTTAGTTTTCCTCAGTGGAAAAAGGTAGTCGACGTCATATTTTTTTGTCATAGTTTTAGTCGAGGAAAACAACACTGTTTGTTTACATGGATGTGGGTGTCTTTCCACGCAGAGAACTGTCCGGACCACAGTCCCAACCTGAGCGGCTGGAACCCGGGCCACCAGCCCAAGAAGGCCATGATCGTCAGGAGGGGGAACCTGTTGCGATTGGACGCCTCCGCCACCTTCCATTCCCTGACCATCCAATCAGGAGGTACGGTGTTAAATGTTGGAATGCACGAGTCACATTAAGGTTTTGTAATTGTCGATGCGGTTACAGGACACATGCTGAAGCTACAATGATTGTCCTCAGAATTTCGGGTAGGCACCCGGGAAGGCAATCGGAACTAGTTTTTTTTTTTTTACTTTGCCTAAACCTAACTCTTATAGTACCTCAATAAAACTATACCTAAACCTAACCTTAAAGGAGAATTACGGACTAGAAGGCTTTTTTGTAGTTCCTGGTGTTATTTTGTGCAAAAACGCATTATTGGCTATTTCCCCTACCATAAGCCCTCAATGGGGCGTTGGATTTTAGTGCTAATTCGCTTATTTCCATCGCTCAATTTTATTTTATTTTATATATCCTCTCTTCATAATGTAAATAGTATCCCAAGCGGCACAATTTACTACTTATTTCGATGGAATAATGGAACCAAATGTACAAATGGAACCAAATGGACCCATTTATACACTCAGAGTTACAGACCCATGAGGATCCATTTGGTTCCAAACTATCATTTAGCTGGGGACCCCCTGGAACTCCCTCAAGGCCCCCCTGGGGGTCCCCGGACCCCACTTTGGGAACCCCTGCTTTCCAGGTATCCTGAGCCGCGTTGTGCCACTTGTTGCTCGTAAACACGAGTCATAAACAGTCCAACGCAGAAACAGCCCTCATTCTTTACTCACATCTGGAATTGGTTTTAGGAAATGGACAACACAGTGCATTCCCTCAATATTTGTTCCTATTTCCTTAAGCATGCAACCCTTCCGTTTCCCTTCCCTTCCGTTCCTGCCAACTGGGGAACGCCAAGCCCAGATTTACTCACGCTATGAAGTATGTAGTGATGATGGTGATGATGATGATGATGCGATCACAACGCATGGGGATGAGTTGTGTGAAGTTGTACATCTGCTATTAGGACATTAATTTACTGTGTGAACTTGTACATCTGCTATTAGGACATTAATTTACTGTGTGAACTTGTACATCTGCTATTAGGACATTAATTTACTGTGTGAACTTGTACATCTGCTATTAGGACATTAATTTACTGTTTGAACTTGTACATCTGCTATTAGGACATTAATTTACTGTGTGAACGTGTACATCTGCTATTAGGACATTAATTTACTGTTTGAACTTGTACATCTGCTATTGGGACATTAATTTACTGTGTGAACTTGTACATCTGCTATTGGGACATTAATTTACTGTGTGAACTTGTACATCTGCTATTGGGACATTCATTTACTGTGTGAACTTGTACATCTGCTATTGGGACATTAATTTACTGTGTGAACTTGTACATCTGCTATTAGGACATTAATTTACTGTGTGAACTTGTACATCTGCTATTAGGACATTAATTTACTGTTTGAACTTGTACATCTGCTACTGGGACATTAATTTACTGTTTGAACTTGTACATCTGCTATTGGGGCATTAATTTACTGTGTGAACTTGTACATCTGCTATTGGGGCATTCATTTACTCACATTCATTCATTTACTTTTATTATATGAAGTTGAAACATGGGAGATAATAGTGTTATTATAATTCATGTTGCAGGGCTGGTGGTTATAGTATCATTCATGTTAAATGGTAAATGGTGCATTTATATAGCGCCTTTATCCAAGGCGCTTTACAGAGATTGTGCATTACATTCACCCATTCACACACACATTCATACACCGATGGCAGCGGAAACCATGCAAGGAACCAACTAGCACATCGGGAGCAATTAGGGGTTCAGTGTCTTGCTCAAGGACACTTCGACAGTAACTCTGGGGGAGCCCGGGTTCGAACTGGCAACCTTACGGTTACCATCCAGGCACACTACCCCTGAGCCACCACCGCCCTGTGTGGTTATAGTATCATTCATGTTGTAGGGCGGGTGGTTATATTGTTATCATTCATGTTGTAGGGCGCGTGGTTATAGTATCATTCATGTTGCAGGGCGTGTGGTTATAGTATCATTCATGTTGTAGGGCGTGTGGTTATAGTATCATTCATGTTGTAGGGCGCGTGGTTATAGTATCATTCATGTTGTAGGGCGTGTGGTTACAGTATCATTCATGTTGTAGGGCGGGTGGTTATAGTATCATTCATGTTGTAGGGCGTGTGGTTACAGTATCATTCATGTTGCAGGGCGGGTGGTTATAGTATCATTCATATTGCAGGGCGGGTGGTTATAGTATCATTCATGTTGTAGGGCGCATGGTTATAGTATCATTCATATTGCAGGGCGGGTGGTTATAGTATCATTCATGTTGTAGGGCGGGTGGTTATAGTATCATTCATGTTGCAGGGCGGGTGGTTATAGTATCATTCATATTGCAGGGCGGGTGGTTATAGTATCATTCATATTGCAGGGCGGGTGGTTATAGTATCATTCATGTTGTAGGGCGCGTGGTTATAGTATCATTCATATTGCAGGGCGGGTGGTTATAGTATCATTCATATTGCAGGGCTGGTGGTTATAGTATCATTCATGTTGCAGGGCGGGTGGTTATAGTATCATTCATGTTGTAGGGCGTGTGGTTATAGTATCATTCATGTTTCAGGGCTGGTGGTTATAGTATCATTCATGTTGCAGGGCGGGTGGTTATAGTATCATTCATGTTGTAGGGCGTGTGGTTACCGTTATAGTATCATTCATGTTTCAGGGCTGGTGGTTATAGTATCATTCATGTTGCAGGGCGGGTGGTTATAGTATCATTCATATTGCAGGGCGGGTGGTTATAGTATCATTCATGTTGCAGGACGGGTGGTTATAGTATCATTCATGTTGCAGGGCGGGTGGTTATAGTATCATTCATGTTGTAGGGCGTGTGGTTATAGTATCATTCATGTTTCAGGGCTCGTGGTGTTTGCCGACGGCTCCAGGAACATCACGCTGAGGACGCGTCACATCCTGATCGAGGACGGCGGCGCGCTGCACGTGGGCGCGCCCAAATGCCGCTACCGCTCGCATGCCGCCATCGCCCTCGTGGGTCGCTCGGACGACGCGGCGGGGGCGCCCGAGGTGCCCGACCTGGGCCGCAAGTTCATCGGCGTGCTGCCCGGCGCCACCCTGGAGCTCCACGGCGAGCGCCGCGTGTCCTGGAGCCTGCTGACCCGCACGGTGCCCGCCACAGGGCTGGCCACGGGCGGCCTGGCCTTCCAGCGCAACTTCAGGTATTTTAAGCCCTCGATTTTTGCAACCCATTTTTTCCACCCAGTGTCAATCAATTGCCCTGTGTAATCCTCTGCGCTACACTCCCTCTGCCAACCTGGGGAGAGCCCCAGACTGACCTCATGCGTCCTTCAATGCATGAGAGGGTACATACCCTATAGGAGACACGGGGAGAACATGTGAGGGTACCTACCCTAGGGGACACGGGGAGAACATGTGAGGGTACCTACCCTAGGGGACACGGGGAGAACATGTGAGGTTACCTACCCTAGGGGACACGGGGAGAACATGTGAGGGTACCTACCCTAGGTGACACGGGGAGAACATGTGAGGTTACCTACCCTAGGGGACACGGGGAGAACATGTGAGGGTACCTACCCTAGGGGACACGGGGAGAACATGTGAGGGTACCTACCCTAGGGGACACGGGGAGAACATGTGAGGGTACCTACCCTAGGGGACACGGGGAGAACATGTGACGGCACCTACCCTAGGGGACACGGGGAGAAGATGTGAGGGTACCTACCCTAGGGGACACGGGGAGAACATGTGAGGGCACCTAGGGGACCTGGGGAGAACATGTGAGGGCACCTACCCTAGGGGACACGGGGAGAACATGTGAGGGCACCTACCCTAGGGGACACGGGGAGAACATGTGAGGGTACCTACCCTAGGGGACACGGGGAGAACATCATGTGAGGGTACCAACCCTAGGGGACACGGTGAGAACATGTGAGGGTACCTACCCTAGGGAACACGGGGAGAACATGTGAGGGTACCTACCCTAGGGGACACGGGGAGAACATGTGAGGGTACCTACCCTAGGGGACACAGGAGAACATGTGAGGGCACCTACCCTAGGGGATACGGGGAGAACATGTGAGGGTACCTACCCTAGGGGACACGGGGAGAACATGTGAGGGCACCTACCCTAGGGGATACGGGGAGAACATGTGAGGGTACCTACCCTAGGGGACACGGGGAGAACATGTGAGGGCACCTAGGGGAAATGGGGAGAACATGTGAGGGTACCTACCCTAGGGGACACGGGGAGAACATGTGAGGGTACCTACCCTAGGGGATACGGGGAGAACATGTGAGGGTACCTAGGGGACACAGGGAGAACATGTGAGGGTACCTACTCAAGCATCGGCGACACAGATGCCTTCCAGGTCTTAATGGGACATTATCGTGGCACATACATTATTGAACCTATGTGCTCTCTTCCAGCCGCGGCATCAACCTGCGCGTGCTGGACCAGGACACGGCCGCCATCCTGCTGGACGTGCGCTACGACACGCACGACTCGCGCAACGACAGCCGCGCGCTGAGCGCCATGCTGCGTGCACTGCCCGCCGGCCGCGTCGTCACGCTGGCCGTGGGAGACTCGGCCGTCAAGAGCCTCCTGGACGAGACCAAGAGGACCATCCAGGAGACGCTGGGCAGCCGCCACGTCTACGACCTCAAGTACAGGTAGGTACACAACACGGGGGACACCGTTTTAGTTTTAGTCATTTAGTCTCTTGAATAGTTTTCATTTTAGTCACCCGGAATGTTTATTTTTACCCTTGCTGAAAATATCCGATCTACAAGCTCACAACGCGTTGTGTGCTTGTAGATTGGCTATTTTCAGCATGCAACCATGTGTAAAATAACTTATACTCAGGGCTGCACGCAACTTTTTTGGTCTAGTACTCAGAGGAGCACCTGGAGGAGTTACTTAGTGCTCCTAAAATGCGGCGACCCGTCTCGTCGGATGGATAAAAGAGGGATGCATGAATAACTTATAGCAAAACGATATTAATTGGATAAGTGGGGACTGGGGAGTCAATGGAGAGTATTGCAACTCTAGATTAATCCCATTATTTAAACAAATCTAGAGTTGCAAATTGCAGCTATAGGTCCATGTGTATTCCAGGCAGCCCTATATGCATATTCTCTCAAATATATTTTTAATCCCACGATTGTGTAACCCATTTTTGTCTCCACCAGGCCGAAGGCATGGGGGGAGAGTATGTTTTGCACTCCGTCCGTCCGTGTGTGTGTCCGTCCGTCCGTCCGTCCGTCCGTGTGTGTGTCCGTGAGCAGCTAATCTCGGCCACCGTTAACCCGGTCGATGCCAAATTTTGCACACACACTCCCTGGATGCCAACGATGAACCTCTGCCCCAAAATTTCCAGAACGGCCTGTTATAGCGCCACCAGGAGGCCGCTTTGTGCAAAACAAGTTTTTGCACAGTACACCTACAGATTTTGTCCAAACATCGCGCAAATTGGTACACAGTCTCTCTAGAGCCATTCAACGAAACGGGTCTTTCAGATTTCTCAGACTCCATCCTGATTGGTTAAGATTGGCTTCCAAAGTTCACAGGAGTGCTCAATTTCAAACAAAATGCTGCAAATTATGAACACATCGCGTGATTTCCGTGAAATTGTGCACGCACATTCCCACTAGGCCGAGGACGAAATGCCACATGAACAATTTCAACTCAGCCTCAAGGTGGCGCTATTCCTATCCTGGTGGAGACCTGTGCCCAGAAGGGCACTTTTTCTAGTTCACCCCTGTGTCAATCATCTAATGTGATCCTGGGCTCTACACACCCTCTATGCATATTCTAATACAAACAATAGCCGATCTACGAGCTTGCAGATCAGCTATTTGTTTAACATACGACACGTCGTACGGCGAAGCATACGTCAGGCTTCCCTTTTGTTTTTAGCCGAGGCGATGTACACAGTCAACACAGAGTCAGACAGTCAGACACACATGGCTCCTCTGTGCAAAATAAACAGTGTACACTACCCGACTTTACGATAATAAGGGACAGTATGTCGGGACACGCTGTTGTCATGTTGATAAGCTTCATGTTGTGCAGCAGCAGTGCCAGTCCGCAATGCTTTGCACTCCTCCCACACTATTGTTATGTTAGTTATTAATTGTTTCAACTATGTTGACGTGCTCTTTGCTTTTCTCGTGCTTATCAAAAGCTGGGTGACTGAAATTATTTATCCCTGTATAAAAGGTGCAGTTCTTATCGATGCTCACGGCAAAGTTTGCACCACATCTCGCTGCGCTCAGCATTAGTTTGGAGCCAGCCGACATCATCCAACCACTTTTCCGCAAACACACGTTTTCTGTGCGGTTCAGGTGGTGGTTCCGTTTGGCGTCTCTTTGGAGGTGGTGGTGCTGGAACACCAAAATTGTTACTTAATGTTCTTGGACATTTTGATGAGAGTTTGGCTGTAATACTGTAAGAATAATGTGTCGGGTAACTTTCTCCGTGGTAAACTCCTGTCCTCCTCCCAGTAGCAAGCAGCATTCATGGATTTGGATTCCTCCCTCGTTTGAGTAAGGACGCGCTGTGATTGGCCACAATGGCCAGTGCACTTTCGCAAGACGTGCTGTGATTGGCCAGTAGCCACTTTGAGTGGCAGTCGGTGGGAAATTCTCTCGCCACAGAATGTACTAGTATTCTGGCCATAATTATCATTCTGGGCGGCCCCAGCTGTTGGTACGCAGAAGCGCTTCCCGGCGCTTGATTGACAGCGCATTTTGAATTTTAACGACGCTTGTCCACTATAGTCCCTTCCTAGCATTTTAGTCTTGTTTTTATCTGTTGACGAAATTGTCAATACATTTCATCTTAGTTTTAGTCATCATAGCTTAGTTTTCATGGAGTTTCCATTTAGTTTTCGTCAGTGGAAAAAGATAGTCTTAGTTTTAGTCGACGAAAACAACACTGGCACGGACGTCGCGGACGATTTCGTCGCAGACCATTTTTTTGTTATTTGCAAGTAGAAAAGTACGTCGGAAGTAGTGCCGGATCTATTTCCTTCGCCGATCCTTTGGTGCTGATAGACGGATTCTTCTTTTGTTTTTCACTGTCATTTTGAGTGTTCTTCGGTAATGTAGTAGCAACCTGGTATGGATGTTTGTCCTTAAAGTCACAACTGCTGCAACAACTGAATCAAGTCGACCTTGAGGCTTAATCAGACATCCCATGACCCATGCCAGATTTATATTCATGCGATGCCGATACAGATTTCGGAGAGTCCTTAAAGTCCACTGATTGGTCTTGCCGATTGGCTGTGCGTGACTACTCAAAATATAGCAGATCTCTAAGCTCACAACTGGTGATGCATTGTGAGTGGTTCCTGCATGATGACAGTATAGTGTGTTGGGCTTGGCAGTGTAATGGAGCACCACTCTGCTCAGTCTGGAAGGGGAAGGATCTGGTCTCCCGGGGCAGATAAAAAGCAGCTTTATGTGCCTCAGTCTGTTATTGAGACACACACACTCCCTCCCATTGTCTTTGAAGTGTCAGGGCTCTTCAGCCTCTGACACTGACAGTCTGAGGCCCTGAGGGGACGGACGGACGGACGGACGGACGGACGGGCGTGTATCAGGACACTGACAGATAGGGCCCGTCCCTCAGTTCCTCCACAACCGTCATTGCGTTGTTGTTCTAGACATCAGTGGAAAGCACTGTACTGTACTGTACACGTCGGGCAGAAACCTCTTATGAAACCTTATGTTCACCCCCGTGAATTAATACCCCATACAGTGTCACTGACGGACGGGAAGTTAGTGTCGAAGTGTCCTTCAGCAAGACTCTGAACCCCTAATTGCTCCCGATGTGCTGTTTGGTGCCTTGCATGGTTTCCTCTGCCATCGGTGTATGAATGTGTGTCTAAATGGGTGAATGTAATGCACAATCTGTGTAAAGGTGTATGAATGTGTGTGTAAATGGGTGAATGTAATGCACTATATGTAAAGTGCTTTGGATAAAAGTGCATGGCAACACGTTGTAGATCTGCTATTATTTTGTGTGTGTCATTTTTCAATATGTTGGTTCTGATGGCAAATATTAGTGCTTATTACAAGTCACTGATTTGGGCAGATTCTGGTTATTTTCACCAAACATACATTAAGTAAAACAAGTAAAAAAATAAAATAAAGCAAGCAGATCACTGCCTTTTCATCCTGGATATCATCCTGGATATCCGCTCCACTCCGCCGCCCTGATGATTTCCCCCCAATACGTTCCGCTGCTTCCAGGGTTTGTGTGAAAATGTGCTGACGAGGCTGGACGGCCTTCGAGCAACAACACAAAAAAAGGGCAAAAGAGTTGAATGAATGTGGAGGGGGGGGGGGGGGGGAGGGAGGGAGGGAGCGAGGGAGGGAGGGGGAGGCTCCTTGTTTAGGGAGGGAGGGAGGAGGCTGGGGAGGGAGGGAGGGGTGGGTGGAGGGAGGGAGGGAGGAGGCTCCATGTGCTCATAAAACTTTAATTGTGTTTGCCCTCGAGGGATGTCACTGCATGCTCCTCAGCAGCACACACATGCAGTTTACAATTTAGGACATTTAGCTATCTATAATCTGTACATTTAGGACATTTAGCTATCTATAATCTGTACATTGAAACTATGTAGGATGCCAGGTCTACAAATCTGACCAGATTCAACTGAGAGCCTGCCATCGCACAAACTCCAGCTTTTCACCGGAGGAGAAAATACTTTTTCTTCAAAATGAGTTAATAGCACAGGCAGACTCTTCACATACTAGAGCATGTCTGAAATAAATATCAGAGCTGAAATCGAATCTATGTAAATATGAAATAAATGCTTAAAGGACAACTTTAGTTTTTTTTCAACCAAGGTTCATGTTTTAGGTTGTTATGAGAGAAAGTAAAAGATGAGTCTTAATTTTTTTTCATTTGCTGCTTTCTTTCGTTTTAGGGATTTTAGCTCTTTTTGACAGGGGGGCGGGGGCATTCGAGCATGGGGCTAAATATGTATTTTTTTACAACATTTTATGGTGATTTATTATTTTATTATTTACTATAGTCCTAATAAACCCCAGGAAATTACATCTGGCCACAGAAGATCACAGGATCTACTGAATGTGAAGGTAGCCTACTGGGGGAAGGCTTATACTGTGTGTATAGGCTCAATATGTCAGTTTGTCACATTCAATAGATCCCGTGATCTTTTGTGGTCAGATGTAATTTCTTGGGGTTTATTAGGACTATAGTAAATAATAAAAAAAATAATCGCCATAATATTTTGTAAAGAAATACATATTTCGAATGCCCCCGCCCCCCTGTCAGAAACTGCTAAAATCCCCAAAACAAAAGAAAGCAGCAAATGAAAGAAAATTAACACTCACCTTTTAGTTTCTCTAATAACAACCTAAAACATGAACCTTGGTTGAAAAAAACTAAAGTTGTCCTTTAAACATGTAGCTAGGTGTAATGTTAGAGACCACAGAAGTGAACCTTTCAAGCCTGTTTTCTCAACTCGCTGTTTTCTGCAAGACATTACTCTATAAGCCATATCTCCAAAACTGGTGGGTCAAACTGAACAACCAATGTGTCAATTTGAAGCTATGATTCCCTGCTTTCATATGTCATGAAACAACAACAGTCAAATTTGGTCACAAATGATCTGGCATCTGTGTAACTACTGTAACATGCTATCTAAATTACATGTTAGCCTTTGCATAAAACTGCAATGACGTCGAGGCAAGGGCAAGCTCATACACACGCATGCGCGCACATGCACGCGCACACACACACACACACACACACACACACACACACCCACACTTGTATGTAAACTAAACTCACCACAGTCACCGTATGGAAAGTCTTCTAGCCTTTGAGCAGAGGCAGCATTTCAGTTTGTGTTTTGCGGCCTGGCCTGGTTTTCTGTGGCTGGCTGGGTTTTGGTTGGCTGGACAACGACTACGCCACACTCCTCTTCCCCAGTGTCACATTTCACCTCGAGGGGGGGCGGGGGCACGGCTCTGATCCAATCAAATCCAGAGCATTACCGACCGTCTGAATCGATAGTAAGTCACTTAACTGTATGGATTGTAGTTCTGTTATGTAGTTCTTAACTGTATGGATTGTAGTTCTGTTCTGTAGTTCTTAACTGTATGGATTGTAGTTCTCAGTCGACTGATTTCTGTCATTTTTTGAGGGGCGCTGTAGCCACTCCTCTATTCAGCTATTAGTGTTGGTTTCCGTCCTACACGGACATCACTTTTTTATTGACAATGAATGGACAATTTTACGTCATGTTTGTCTGAGCAAATGTACATGTTACGTTAAGTTTCAGTCGACTAAATGTCATGAGATTTTAGTCGACTAAATCTACAGTTTATTTAGTCTTCTAAAATTTATTTTGGTGATGCTGTCATAATGACTGATTTTACACTTGCTGATAATAGCGATCTACAAGCTCGTAGATTGCTTGTAGATCTGCTATTTTCAGCATATGCAACCAAGTGTAAAATGACTTATACTGGATCTCTTGTCCACATTTTAGTCTCGTTTTTATCTGTTGACGAAATTGTCAATACATTTCGACTTGATATAAGAGCGCCCCTCACTTCACACAGGTGTGATTTAGCCCCTCCCATATACAGCTTTCGTCCACACATGTCTCAATATTTGCCATTGACAATGAAAGGAGAAATTAGGTCATAATCATGTTCCCCAAATATGAAAATATGTTGCAACACAAACATTAAACACCATTGACAATGAAGGGAAAATGTACGTCATATGTAGACGAGCAATTCGGCTAACCAATCACATACATTCATAATATATAAAATATATATGTAATTGGCCGCCGACCCCCACCTGAAAAATATGTTTTTCAAGGGACTCCCCCAGAAGCAAAGATTTTAGTTAAAAATGTCCGCTCTGAAAGAATATATTCAAACATTTGGGCCACATTTTCACGATTTTTCAAAAATAGCAGACCTACAAGCTCGTAGCGCGGCACTCGGTGCTGCCCTATACGGTGCTGCTCTTATAGATCTGCTATTTTTCAATAGCTAAAGTATAACATAATGCTTAAAACACCAAAAGGGGTTCCTGCCCAAAATGGATTAAGATGCTAAAAGAATGTACTGTAGGACTTACCTTGACCTGTATCCAAAATCATTCAATCATTCCACTCCTCTTAAGTTCCATGTCAGTTTGACTCGTCCAAAGATGCAGGGTGGAGATCCTTGTCTAGAATCCATTGTTGTAATCCATAAAGGGCATTCCTCCTCCAGAGCTTCTATCACACCGCTAGGAGGAGAGAATGCTCTTGGAAATATTGCCTAGGTTTTGAATTGGCAGCTTAAAGCTACACTATGTCACTTTTTGAATGTCTGGCGTTTGCAATTACGTCTATTAATGTTTAGAGCACTTTTAACAAACCTAGATGGCATCCAAATCTTGGATCTTTAACACGTTGGATTGGATCCGTATGACGAGTATAACCGTCCTATCAATTAATGACTCTGGGTACAGAATAGATGACGAGCAGGCTCGTCTTAATCCATTTAAACCTGAGAACAGATTCTACAAATGTCTTCTAAATGCTGACAGTTTTCTTAAAAACCCTATGTTTCTGTGTCAGTCGTTCTCAAACATGCATGGACCCCCATAATTATATGTATTTGGCTGGCGACCCCATCTGCAAATATGTTGTTCCAGGGACTCCCCAGAAGCAAAGATTTTAGTTTAAAATGTTCGCTCTGAAAGAGCCATGAGGCCCATAGGGCAGGAGCCTATCTCCTGTTTCTGTAGCCATGAGGCCCATAGGGCAGGAGCCTATCTCCTGTTTCTGTAGCCATGAGGCCCATAGGGCAGTATATCTCCTGTTTCTGTAGCCATGAGGCCCATAGGGCAGGAGCCTATCTCCTGTTTCTGTAGCCATGAGGCCCATAGGGCAGGAGCCTATCTCCTGTTTCTGTAGCCATGAGGCCCATAGGGCAGTATATCTCCTGTTTCTGTAGCCATGACCCCATAGGGGCAGGAGCCTATCTCCTGTTTCTGTAGCCATGAGGCCCATAGGGGCAGGAGCCTATCTCCTGTTTCTGTAGCCATGAGGCCCATAGGGCAGGAGCCTATCTCCTGTTTCTGTAGCCATGAGGCCCATAGGGGCAGGAGCCTATCTCCTGTTTCTGTAGCCATGAGGCCCATGGGGGCAGGAGCCTATCTCCTGTTTCTGTAGCCATGAGGCCCATAGGGCAGTATATCTCCTGTTTCTTTAGCCATGAGGCCCATAGGGCAGGAGCCTATCTCCTGTTTCTGTAGCCATGAGGCCCATAGGGGCAGGAGCCTATCTCCTGTTTCTGTAGCCATGAGGCCCATGGGGGCAGGAGCCTATCTCCTGTTTCTGCGTGATGCAGCTTGATGTACAAGTATCGAGTCCCCCTGGACATGACGCTAGTATGTCGCTGGGACTTATAATACCCCAATCCAACCCTTGATGCTGAGTGCCAAGCATTTATTTGATAGTCTTCGGTATGAGCCGGCCTGGGAATGGAACCCCGACCTCCCAGTCTCAGGGCGGACGCTTTAACCACAAGGCCACCGAGCCATTGTACTTTTAAAAGGCGACATTGACCCGTTGACGGGGAGTTCAGCGTGGACGTGGCTAAAGCGTGGTAGCTCACAGCCGTAGACGCTTCCTCCGACGGACACATCAAAGAGCGCGTTGGCTCCTGCCTCGTGTCTGCCTGCCAACCCCCGGCCCGCTGTCTCTCAACCGTTATCTATCAGAATGACACACAGGCACGCACGCACGCACACACACACACACACAAACACATGCAGACCTCCGGGCTGTGCACATTAGTGTCATCATTACCGCACACACAATGAGGTTGTTAAACCACTGACGCAATGATCTTCATGGAGGGGGAGAGGGGGGTGGGGGGGGGGGGGGGAGAGGAAATAAACAACAAGTGTGTGTAGTACTTTCTCTTCCTGGAACTATACTGTAGTTCCTGTGAGGCGCTCGCTCACTGCAGCTGCAACTCTAATGTGGTTCCCAAACAAAACATCTCCATATAACTTCTGGAAAGTTAAAACAAATATTGAAAATAGCCAATATCTTGTTCAATAACTAGATAACCTTTGGCTCATACTGCAGCAGACATTTAGCAATATCTGTCTGTCTACATGGAACCAAAAAATAAATAAATAAACTTTTAGGGAACCCGCACAATCATATGCTGCAAACACATTTGGAGCATATGAGTTCCCTTCTCTATTTTCCTACGTCACTTTTTGAACCCAGCACCTCCATGAAGTGATGTGCATATTTTACTATAGTTTACTTTCTGTAAATGCATTCAGAACCGGCAATGTCACAACGTGTCACCAAAGCGACCATGTGGAAATGGCTACTTTCACGAAAGTATGTGGAGAAAGTATGTGGAAAGAGCTTCATAAAAGTTCTTTATGAAGAACTTTATGCTTCTTCATAAACTTTAGCTTCTAGAAACTAGAAACTTTAGCTTCTTCTTTATGAAGAAGCTACTCGGGCTGAGACGTTTGGGGATCCGACAGCCCTACTGTACCTGGAAGAGTATTTCCATATATTGCAGTATTGATACTTTTACTCGAGTGAAACATTCAAGTACGTTTTTTCCACTGCTGCCAACTGCTCTAATGTATGTATGTAGGACACCAGACAGTCACGCACGCACGCAGACACACACACAAACACACGCACTCACGTGCATACACGTGTGTGCACACACAGACACACGCAGAATCTCACACGCCAGTGTAAATTGGCAGCCGGGCGACAGACAGACAGAGGCCCGTTTGATTATGTTATTTTCCCTCTCTTGCCCCTGGCAGGAAAAGAACCCTGTCCATATAGTCCACACAGTCAGAGAGAGAGAGGCTGTAATGACAGGCTGCCAGCCCTGGCTCTATCGTATCCCCACATGGGGGCTTGTTTGTGGGGCAGTGGGGGTGGCGCTGGGGAGGCTCTCTGACCCAGACTGGGTCTATCCTGTGTGACAGTGGGGTGGTGGGCACCGTGACGCTGTGGCGGGACTCTTTCATCTCTATCAGCAGGGTGACAACATAGCCAGGGTGACATCGCAAGGGTGACGACACATGGAACTCGAGTCGAGTTCCTAGTACATACAAACAGAAAAGTCCTATCTGATTGCATTAAACATTAAACGTTATGCACGCGCATTCCCTCTATACCAGTGGTTCTCAAACTTTTTTGTGTCAAGCACCCCCAAATTGACACTAATTAGCCCCGCAGACCCCCATTTGAAAAGATATTCCAGGGACCCCCCCATAAGAGAAGATTTTTACGGCTCTATCAGTGATTCTCAACCCATTTAATTTCAAGGACCCCCAGTTTGACATGCATTAGTCTACGGACATCCATTTAATGGCATTTCTATTTTTGGGACCCCCAATTTATATTGTAAAATCAATGTTAATTTAACTCTGAGATTGTACAAATGGAACCAAATGGACCCGTTATGGTCCATTTGGCTCCATTCGTACACTCTCAGAGTTACAGACCCATAAGGGTCCACTTCGTTCCAAACTATCATTTAGCTGGGGACCCCCTGGAACTCCCTCAAGGACCCCTGGGGGGTCCCCGGACCCCACTTTGGGAACCACTGCTCTATACAGAACAACAGTATACTAGTATTACACTAGCCTGGCTTGGCCAGCCTCATAGCGGGGATTCACTGAAGATTCTTCCCTGGGGAGGAAACATCAGTGAACCCTCGCCATGAGTCTGGCCACGCCAGGCTAGGCTAGTATTACACACCTATCCATGCTATCCTGCACTATGCAGACAAAACAACAAGGTTACGTACAGTGTCCCACCTCCAAAACAAACAAAGTGTCCCATTACGATCATGTGCAAAGCCGATCAATTATACTGTTCACAGTGCAATCGGTACAATAACCAACCATACCCTGGGCTAAAAAGTGTCATTAGGGGTCAGAAGAATCCTCGGTAGACATTTCATTCCAAGCTACGGTATGTGACCTGGCAGAGTGATCTGGTTGTAAATCCTGCTGGCACAAAGTGGAAATAGCAGATGTAATCGGACTTTAGGGCGCGGGGAGGGGAGAGCACATATAACCGAAGCTTAATGTGAATCTAAATCACTGTTCTCCTCCAGTATATAGACTTTGGTGGAGAGAGGGGGGGGGGGGGTCACGTGTTTGTTTGTACATGAAAGCCAAAATGTGGAGTTGATTCTCTTGGACGGAGCGCTAACGTAAGCGCTGCCATAACATGGTGGAAAAGTGAACCCAGCGCTGCAGGCCAACAGCATGGCTCTCCTCATGAAGTAGGACCTTATGTTGCATTATGTTAAAGGTGAATCTGGGACACGGCGGCATCATCTGGCCTTCCTCTGCTTCTTGCGAGACCGGCCAGGAAATAACGTCTCACTGCTATAGTGGAGGAAGTGAAGAAAACATAGTGTGCTTCGTCGGCAGGCTGTAAAAGTCCCACATATAACGTTTTAAGAGCGTCCGTTAAAGAGTCCAAGCCAAGGATGGAAATGCAAACTAAGAAATAACCAAATGCCAAATGCATTTTCATTCCCCTTCTGAGGATCCTCTAGCAGTACATTGGTTCCCAAACTGTCGGTAGGGACCCCCAGGGTCATAATCCAGGGACCCCCAGGGTCATAATCCAGGGACCCCCAGGGTCATAATCCAGGGACCCCCACTAGTGGTCTTTGCGGTCTCAATACCTAATATAGTACTGTATGTATCGAGAGTTACGGTAATGCTTTCACAGGTCAGTACATGTTACAGTGTAGATTAGGGGTCCCGGACCCAAAGATTCATGTATGTACTGTATGTATCTATTATTGTCTCCACCAGGCCGACGGCATGGGGAGAGTGTAGAGAGTATGTTTTGCACTCGGTCCGTCCGTGTACAGCTAATCTCCGGCACACGCGCGGCTGATGCCAAACTTGTGTGTGTGTGTGTGTGTGTGTGTGTGTGTGTGTGTGTGTGTGTGTGTGTGTGTGTGTGTGTGTGTGTGTGTGTGTGTGTGTGTGTGTGTGTGTGTGTGTGTGTGTGTGTGTGTGTGTGTGTGTGTGTGTGTGTGTTCATTCCGGGTGACTAAAATGTGACTAAAACTAAATGAAAACTATTCAAGAGACTATGACTAAAACTAAAATCTAAGTGTGCTGCCAAAAACTTCACTGGTATAAACACTATCTCTATAGTCACGTGTTCAACACAGATCTGAATTTTCATATACTCCTACCCATTTTGTCCAAACATCACAAATGCTATTATCCTGGTGGAGACCTGTGCCCCGAGGGGCACTTTTTCTAGATTTCTCTGTCGGGCACAAATCTATTTTTATTTTCTTTAATAAATCTATGCTATTGAACACCCTATCTCCACATCACATGGTCCATGCCTTCTAACTTCACTTGAGCTGGATATCTTCTTTGTTTGAGGCACAGAGGCTTTAAAGGTTTTAAAAAACACTCATTATTATATATTTTTCATTTCCTGAAAAGTTATTATTTAGCTTTTCCCGACAGCAAACATAATTATTGTGAAATTGTTCAGAGGAATTCTCACATCCGCCATCACCGCCATCCATTACATCCATCCATCCTTCCATAACCCATTCTGAGCGGGAACCCCTTTTGGTGGTTTAAACTTTTAAGCATTATGTTATACTTTAGCTGTTGAAAAAGAGCAGATCTACAAGCTCATAGCGCGGCACTCGCGCTATGAGCTTGTAGATCTGCTCTTTTTGAAAAAGAGTGAAAATGTGGCGCAAATATTTGAATATATATTCTTTCAGAGCGAACGATTTTAATATTTGCTTCAGGGTGGGTGGGTGGGTCCCTGGAACAACATATTTTCAGATGGGGGGGTCGGCGGTCAATTACATATAATTTCTGGGGGTCCTGGACATGAAATAGTTTGAGAACCACTGACATAGAAACATGAGGTTTTTCAGAAAACTATCATGATTTAGAAGACATTTGTAGAATCGTCGTCAGGACTAAATGGGATAATGATTGTGGACAAACGTCATCAACAACAACACATCGCTTACACCATTTGGTAAACATTTAGCACTTTAAGCGTTTTAGAAGTCACACCCCTGGGAGAGAGGAGAGACCACCACCAGTGCGTCCATAACCTCATTGTGGTCCAGTGGAATCTTAAACAGGACCTCCCTTTACGGAGATGACAGTGATAAGGCAACAACAATGGCCCCCGAGGAGCACATGCTCTGTCTGTGTGTGACAGCTCCATATGTGCATTGTGTATAGCCTTGACACAAAGTGTAGCCTTTTTCAATGATGAATGGGCCCCTGGCCTGGGGAGACAGGGGGACGGAGACAGGGGGCCCGACACGGGGAGACAGGGGGACGGAGACAGGGGGACGGAGACAGGGGCCCTGGCCCAGGGAGACATGGGGACGGAGACAGGGGGCCCGGCCCAGGGAGACAGGGGGACGGA
This sequence comes from Protomyctophum parallelum, assembly GCF_964188405.1. Lineage (NCBI taxonomy): Eukaryota > Metazoa > Chordata > Actinopteri > Myctophiformes > Myctophidae > Protomyctophum > Protomyctophum parallelum. Next base: position 40,202,050 of record NC_139710.1, read on the forward strand.
GACAGGGGGACGGAGACAGGGGCCCTGGCCCAGGGAGACATGGGGACGGAGACAGGGGGCCCGGCCCAGGGAGACAGGGGGACGGAGACAGGGGGACGGAGACAGGGGGACGGAGACAGGGGGCCCGGCCCAGGGAGACAGGGGGACGGAGACAGGGGGACGGAGACAGGGGCCCTGGCCCAGGGAGACATGGGGACGGAGACAGGGGGCCCGGCCCAGGGAGACATGGGGACGGAGACAGGGGGCCCGGCCTGGCCCCCAGGGACGTGCAGAGAGTGTTAGAGGGGGCAGGGGGCTGAAATCCCGTTAAGAGGGCACTTTTGGACAGAAATAAGCGAAAATAGCAGATCTACAAGCTCTCAACGCGTCACACTGCGACGCGTTGAGAGCTTGTAGACCAGCCATTTTCGTGGTGCAACCCAGCACTCTTTAGCTAGTGGAGATGCTGGTGTGTGACGACATGGATTTCTAAACGAATTAGTTCAACACAAAATACTGTGTTCAAGTTCAGGAGACTTCGGGGGGGAAAAAGCAATTCTCCTGAAGGCTGCCTTCCGGCATGGCATGGAAAGGAGAGGAGAGGAGGGCATTTTAATTTCTTCCACCATGTATGTAGTAAATGCTACATTCGTGGTCTGGAGAGGGCAGTTGTTTTACAGACGGGTAAAAGGGCAGGGGCTTAAAGGGTTAGTTCAGATTTTTTTAACTTAAGTTGTATGAAATACTTTAATATAGTTAATATAGTGGTTGCAACTGTATTAATTGATTGCCAGAGTCCCGTGGTGGGAGTTCTGCTCTGGTTTTGGTGAAATATCAAGTAGTTCCGGTCATTTTGTGGGGGGCATATGGGGCCACGCAGTAAAGGTAAATGTATCCACAAAACGAACATCATTTGTATTGTTGACCTATTTCTAAAATATTAGTGCAACTTTCGTTATTTTTTTACCCCTCTATCACACGGAACTATGTTTTTTGTGTCCATATCACTACGCCCCAAAAGATAGTTCCATGTGATAGAGGGGTCAAAGTTGAACGAAAGTCGCACTAATATTTTAGAAATAGGTCAACAATACAAATTACGTTAGTTTTGTGGATTAATTTACTTTTACTGCGTGGCCCCCAGTGCCCCCCACAAAATGACCGGAACTACTTAATATTGACCAAAACCAGAGCAGAACTCCCACCCCGGGACTCGGGCAATCAATTAATACAGTTGCAACCACTATATTAATGGCAAGTATTTCATACAACTTAAGTTCAAAAAATCTGAACTAACCCTTTAAGTCCCCTTTGATGTCTATGTGTGCCCGGCCCAGGGGCGACCAGGGGACGGAGAACTTAAGGTCACGTCAGTGTTGGTGACGAGGGTCCCGTAAGGTCATCTGATAATGACAGAGAGAGAGACAGACAGTAAAATGCTTCCCAAAAGACCTTTTTTTCCCTTTTTTTTTTACAATCGGCCTCAGGTCCTAATGGGTTAACGGCCCTACGCCCCTCCATCACTCCTCACCCACTGTTGTTATTACATTCCTTTCTCCATGCTTGTACTCCTTCATTCTTTCTATTGCACATTATTCTACCATCTTTCTCCGATCTCCACATACTTCTTCATTCTCTACCTATATCCACAATCTCACAACGCCGACGCCTTGTGAGCTTGTAGATCTGCTATTTTCGGAGCGCAACCAAACACAAGATGACTCGTCTTTTTAGTTCTACTGGATCTCTTCTCCACTAAAAAAAGTATTTTATTTGTTGACAAAATGTTGGCAATATATTTAGTCAACATACGGTAGCTTAGTTTGTATTCAGTTTTTGTTTGGGTTTCGTCAGTGAAAAGAAACGGTAGTCCACGCACGCACGCATGCACACACGCACGCACACACGCACACTTCATTATCCAATGTAGTTCACACCCTGCCTGTACCGGGCCAGCCGTGCCATCTGTAAGATATTACATAAGGATGACATGAATGTACTGTATGTGTGTGTACTGCATTCACAACGTCTGCTGTTTTCAACATCTGCTACCGACGGCAGAGGGTGCATCTCTAGTTCTCTACAAGGCCTTCATTCAATGGACGTTTACATTCAAATGCATTCCATTCACACATTAACCCAGCTCAACCTTTTTATGTCCTGGACCCCCAGAATTGACCTTTAGCTATGCCCCGCCCTCTCCGACACTTTCCAGCCGGGCTCATTCATTCATATGTAAATAGCATGGATTTTAAATACATTAAATACTGGTTCATTTTTATCAACCAGACCTTCAACAAATATTCCAAAGGCCTGCCATATGCCCAGCTGGAGAAATGATGTGCGTGGCATTTCTTTTTTAAGATTTGGAGAGATTTGGAGAGAAATGAAGGCTGACAAAGGGTGAATTGGCCCGGAATGAGATGAGCGCCCCTCATTTATCAGTAGGGGTATCAAAAAAAAGATTCAAATTAGAATTCCCGTTATGAACGATTCAAAATCGATTCATAATTTCCAAAAATCAAAAGATTATTATTATTTTTTTCTGGTTACAGTTTTCACTGTAACCAGTTTTCACTACATGTAAGCTTACCCTAAGCTTACCCTAATCACAGTAAACATCATAACTTCAGTCATTTTCAAGTTCACTTCAGTTCAACACTGGAGTAGATTGTGATGTTTTTGGATTGAGAATCGATTTTGAATCGAATCGTGACCCCAAGAATCTGAATCGAATCGTGGGACACCAAAAGATTCACAGCCCTATATATCAGTATGTAAACAGAGTCACGTTGTGACAGACGGTAGCGTTTTCCTGACAGTGCAGCAGTTAATATAGTAGCAGTGGATGGAGTTATTTTAACACGCACCCCAGGAGCCGTATGTTCAGAAATAACCACGACCAACGCTACGAGCTGCAGTAGCAGTAACTTCTCAATGAGACTGTATAAAACTGGATTAAATCAGTGCTATTTCTGGTGTGTGTGTGTGTGTGTGTGTGTGTGTGTGTGTGTGTGTGTGTGTGTGTGTGTGTGTGTGTGTGTGTGTGTGTGTGTGTGTGTGTGTGTGTGTGTGTGTGTGTGTGTGTGTGTGTGTGTGTGTGTGTGTGTGTGTGTGTGTGTGTGTGTGTGTGTGTGTATGTGCGCACGCACTTGCCCATGTGCATGCACAGCCAGCAGATATTAATAAAAATAATTCAATCCATGATGACTCAACTCTTCCCAGTTCCTCAGTCTAGAAGCCCCCCGCACACACGTGCGCACGCGCGAGCACACACACACACACACACACACACACACACACACACACACACACACACACACACACACACACACAGCCAGACTGTTTCTTGGAGAGAGATGAGACGAGGCTGTAATGAAGTCCCAGTGATGAGGATTAACAGCGAGTCACATGGACTCATCTTCAGATCTGACCTTTAGAAGACCCCCCCCCTCCCCCGGTCTAATTAAATTAAATATCTTGCTCATTTCTAAGAAAAAAAATCACACCCATGATATTAATGTCTAACTCAAGTTGATTAGGTGATGTAATGGTGATGTAAAACAAACTGTGCAAACACAAACATTGAACGCCATTAACAATAAAGAGACATTATGACGTACATTTTCCCTTCATTGTCAATGGCGTTTACAAAACAAACATTGCAGTAAAGACATACATTAAACCTGTGTATAGGAGGCGCTATAGCGCCCCTCAATAGAAGAAATGATTGGAGTGTATAATGAATGTCCAGTTCAGCTGTGTGTCTGTTTTCACAACAAGCTACAAGCGGTGACTCACGCTGTTCCCGTCAGAATCACATTGGCGTGTCCATGCAGGGCGGAGAACATCACTGATAGGATGATAGGATCTAAAATGTGATGTGGCGTGAAAACTGGAATTTAAAGAGCGTGTCGTGCCAATGTCCCGATTTTTATATGCAATTATCAAGCAAACCACTCATCTCTCTCTCTCTCTCTCTCTCTCTCTCTCTCTCTCTGTCTCTCTCTCTATTTATGTCTCTCTCCCTCCCCCTCCCCCTGCAGACAGGCGTGGGCTCTGGTGTCGGTGGTGGGCGGAGGGAACGCGTCGTGTTCGGAGGACGTGCGCGAGCACGAGAACCACGACACGGGAGGCCAGGCCGTGGCCCGGAGGACCTTCACCACCGTGGACGGGGTGGCCTTCTCTGTGACGGCCTACAGCGAGTGGAGGAACGGTAAGGACCTTCTCTGTGACGGCCTACAGCGAGTGGAGGAACGGTAAGGACCTTCTCTGTGACGGCCTACAGCGAGTGGAGGAACGGTAAGAACCTTCTCTGTGACGGCCTACAGCGAGTGGAGGAACGGTAAGAACCTTCTCTGTGACGGCCTACAGCGAGTGGAGGAACGGTAAGGACCTTCTCTGTGACGGCCTACAGCGAGTGGAGGAACGGTAAGAACCTTCTCTGTGACGGCCTACAGCGAGTGGAGGAACGGTAAGGACCTTCTCTGTGACGGCCTACAGCGAGTGGAGGAACGGTAAGGACCTTCTCTGTGACGGCCTACAGCGAGTGGAGGAACGGTAAGGACCTTCTCTGTGACGGCCTACAGCGAGTGGAGGAACGGTAAGGACCTTCTCTGTGACGGCCTACAGCGAGTGGAGGAACGGTAAGGACCTTCTCTGTGACGGCCTACAGCGAGTGGAGGAACGGTAAGGACCTTCTCTGTGACGGCCTACAGCGAGTGGAGGAACGGTAAGGACCTTCTCTGTGACGGCCTACAGCGAGTGGAGGAACGGTAAGAACCTTCTCTGTGACGGCCTACAGCGAGTGGAGGAACGGTAAGGACCTTCTCTGTGACGGCCTACAGCGAGTGGAGGAACGGTAAGGACCTTCTCTGTGACGGCCTACAGCGAGTGGAGGAACGGTAAGGACCTTCTCTGTGACGGCCTACAGCGAGTGGAGGAACGGTAAGGCCTCATTCACACCTAAGACACTCGCAAGACACACTCTGTGTCCTGTGTCTTCTGTGTGTCATGGACGCCTCAATGCATTTCCCATGGGAGTCGCATGGTTTGAACCAACAACAACAACAACCTTGTTGCATTGGGGTCTACGGACTATACATTGGTCTACGGACCCCCCATTTAATGGCATTTCTATCTCTGGGACCCCCATATACCTAGAACGCTGCTAGATGGTGGATATCAGCAAGACCATTCTGTATCTGAGAATGGCCGGGTGCGGCTGCACTAATAACTTTGGGACGTGCCCATCTAGAGACGGGTATCACTAAGGGGGCTCCATTTCCGTCCTTTTTTTTCTTTTTACTATTTTGAAAAACATTTTTGAATAGTTAACACCCCCATCGCCCAGGATGAAGTTCTTTGTCCTTTCTATTAGTAACGCCCGACGCCCAGGATGAAGTTTGATCCAAAAGACGAAGTTTATTGATATGAAAACGGATTGCATCGCTCCACAGCCTGGAACGCCTGCAATCCTCGATGTTGCGCAACAGTGAGATGTCATCGAAAATCTCCCTCCCCTGTTTAGCGATCTAAATCATCAATCGTTGTTGTCGATCGCCTTTAGAGTGGTGTGGCTATTGTTAGCTGCTACACACACATTCACAACAACATCCGATCCGTCGGTAAAAGTGGTCCGTGTTTATAAATCGACTGGGCGCTATACTGTAATGGATTAAATAAACCCCGGGCAATTAAAATAGCCCATCTAGGCCCAGGCTGTAGCGTAACGGTCTGGGCACCGGACTGGTGATCCAGTCGCGGTGTGCCGCGGGTTCGACTCCCGGACCCGACACGGCCTTTACCGCATGTCATCCCCCCATCTCTCTCCCGTTTCCTGTCAGCCTACTATCTGTCCCTTACAAAATCAATAAAAGGCGTAAGCCGCAAAAAAAAATATTAAAAAAAAAAAAAAAAGCCCATCTACCAGCTTTCAACGTTTCATCGATGGAGATCAGCCAAACTATTCAAAAATGTTTATCAAAATAGTAAAAAATAAAAAATCAGACGCATCTGAAGTGAACTGTACTGTACTGTACTGTACTGTACTGTACTGTACTGTACTGTACTGTACTGTACTGTACTGTACTGTACTGTACTGTACTGTACTGTACTGTACTGTACTGTACTGTACTGTACTGACCGACCCAGTGACCCAGCCAGGGACAGACCCAGTGACCCAGCCAGGGACAGACCCAGTGACCCAGCCAGGGACAGACCCAGGGACATAGCTGTCTATAGGAGTGGTTGCACACAAAAAAAAAGGCAAAGAAATGTAGGGAATGAGGGGTTTAGCATGGACAGAAATAGAGCCCTAAGTCTAAGGTATAAAACTAAATTAAAACAGTGGAAAGAGATGGTGATATTGGAGGGAAAGCAGCGATATTGACGGTGGTTTTTCCGTGTCCGCAGGTTTTCCCATCTCGGGCTTCCAGGTGGACGCTGTGGACCAGGTGGTGCTGAACCTGCAGGACGAGGTGAAGCAGACCTGGCGCCCCGGGGACCACATCGTGGTTGCCAGCACGGACTATTCCATGCACCAGGCTGAGGAGTTCACGCTGCTGCCCTGCCCCGAGTGCAGCAGCCGGCAGGTCCGCATACAAGGTATGAGTGTCTCTCTGGGGGCCGTATAGCCTCTCAGACCCATGCATTAGAGTGTCTCTCTGGGGGCCGTATAGCCTCTCAGACCCATGCATTAGAGTGTCTCTCTGGGGGCTGTATAGCCTCTCAGACCCATGCATTAGAGTGTCTCTCTGGGGGCCGTATAGCCTCTCAGACCCATGCATTAGAGCGTCTCTCTGGGGGCTGTATAGCCTCTCAGACCCATGCATTAGAGTGTCTCTCTGGGGGCCGTATAGCCTCTCAGACCCATGCATTAGAGTGTCTCTCTGGGGGCCGTATAGCCTCTCAGACCCATGCATTAGAGCGTCTCTCTGGGGGCCGTATAGCCTCTCAGACCCATGCATTAGAGTGTCTCTCTGGGGGCTGTATAGCCTCTCAGACCCATGCATTAGAGTGTCTCTCTGGGGGCCGTATAGCCTCTCAGACCCATGCATTAGAGCGTCTCTCTGGGGGCTGTATAGCCTCTCAGACCCATGCATTAGAGTGTCTCTCTGGGGGCCGTATAGCCTCTCAGACCCATGCATTAGAGTGTCTCTCTGGGGGCCGTATAGCCTCTCAGACCCATGCATTAGAGCGTCTCTCTGGGGGCCGTATAGCCTCTCAGACCCATGCATTAGAGTGTCTCTCTGGGGGCTGTATAGCCTCTCAGACCCATGCATTAGAGTGTCTCTCTGGGGGCTGTATATCCTCTCAGACCCATGCATTAGAGTGTCTCTCTGGGGGCCGTATAGCCTCTCAGACCCATGCATTAGAGCGTCTCTCTGGGGGCCGTATATCCTCTCAGACCCATGCATTAGAGTGTCTCTGGGGGCCGTATAGCCTCTCAGACCCATGCATTAGAGTGTCTCTCTGGGGGCCGTATAGCCTCTCAGACCCATGCATTAGAGTGTCTCTCTGGGGGCTGTATAGCCTCTCAGACCCATGCATTAGAGCGTCTCTCTGGGGGCTGTATAGCCTCTCAGACCCATGCATTAGAGCGTCTCTCTGGGGGCTGTATAGCCTCTCAGACCCATGCATTAGAGCGTCTCTCTGGGGGCTGTATAGCCTCTCAGACCCATGCATTAGAGCATCTCTCTGGGGGCTGTATAGCCTCTCAGACCCATGCATTAGAGTGTCTCTGGGGGCCGTATAGCCTCTCAGACCCATGCATTAGAGCGTCTCTCTGGGGGCCGTATAGCCTCTCAGACCCATGCATTAGAGTGTCTCTCTGGGGGCTGTATAGCCTCTCAGACCCATGCATTAGAGTGTCTCTGGGGGCTGTATAGCCTCTCAGACCCATGCATTAGAGTGTCTCTCTGGGGGCCGTATAGCCTCTCAGACCCATGCATTAGAGTGTCTCTCTGGGGGCTGTATAGCCTCTCAGACCCATGCATTAGAGTGTCTCTCTGGGGGCCGTATAGCCTCTCAGACCCATGCATTAGAGTGTCTCTCTGGGGGCTGTATAGCCTCTCAGACCCATGCATTAGAGTGTCTCTCTGGGGGCCGTATAGCCTCTCAGACCCCATGCATTAGGCCTAACGTTGGTTTCCGATTGGCTGTCATTTTTGGGCTGAGTAGGTAGGATTATTATTATCCGTGGGAAGGATGGGTAGCAAGGATTTTTTTTTTTTTTTCATGGGACGGATGGGTAGCAAGGATTTTTTTTCTTTTTTTTCCTACGGCAATGATGGATAGGCTTCTTTTTTAATAACTTCAATATTTGCCTGAAATACCATCTTTTAAATAATGAATGGTTCAAGTATGACACTGTATGCTTACAGCTAAAACATTTGAAAACTTTGAATAGAATGTCCACAGACTCCACCACACACTGGTTGAATACTTTAGAGTTTTAATTCAACTCCAAACCAAAGTAAAGTGCTGCATCACTCACATACCAAAAGGTTGGAGGTTGGTTAACTTATTTCTGTCACGACAGTTGCCAACAACCCAGAACATCCCATCGTCTGCACGGCTTGGCTAGTCGAGCAGTTCTGATTGGCTGCCTCGTCTCCAGCCATGTTGCCTCAGAATTCTTTAGGGGCACTAATTTGAGCATAACTGTGGAGCGCAGCTAAAAAGTGGCGTAACGTCAGCAGCAGACCCGCAGATTTAATGGGTAACAGACAGTAACACGTTTGAGTCTCTGTCACTGTACTCGCAGACCCCCACGCAATCACGCATACTACCGGCACGGTTTCACCTCCTTAATTATGTCTGCAAATGATTTAGTATTCAATGAAATTATTTGTGGCGGTGCTTTGCACGGGCAGACGACAGATACAGTGCACAGGTCCATGCTGTGTTGTGTTGGCGTTGTTGTGTTGTGTTGTGTTGGCGTTGTGTTGTGTTGGCGTTGTGTTGTGTTGGCGTTGTGTTGTGTTGGCGTTGTGTTGTGTTGTGTTGGCGTTGTGTTGTGTTGGCGTTGTGTTGTGTTGGCGTTGTGTTGTGGTGGGTTGTGCGTCTCCTCGCGATGACGCATTCCAAAACATTTGCGCACGTGATATTTTAGAGTAGACGAAAGAAAACTTTATTTTGACTTTGCACGTCCCAATGGTCTCATCAAAGAGAATTTTAATGATCAAAGACCTTTTTGGTCTTCCTCGGTCGTATTCTGAGCTTTTTTTTTTTTTTTTTTTTCCACTAAATGCCAATAAAATAATATGGGTCGCGCATATTTAATAGAGTCGGTCGGCAACCGGAAACCAACGTTTTTTTTTTGTTAGGCCTTAGAGCGTCTCTCTGGGGGCCGTAGACTCTCAGACCCATGCATTATACCACACTGGGTTCTACACCACACTTTAACCAAGTCCACTGGGTTCTACACCACACTTTAACCAAGTCCACTGGGTTCTACACCACACTTTAACCAAGTCCACTGGGTTCTACACCACACTTTAACCAAGTCCACTGGGTTCTACACCACACTTTAACCAAGTCCACTGGGTTATACACCACACTTTAACCAAGTCCACTGGGTTTATACACCACACTTTAACCAAGTCCACTGGGTTATACACCACACTTTAACCAAGTCCACTGGGTTATACACCACACTTTAACCAAGTCCACTGGGTTTATACACCACACTTTAACCAAGTCCACTGGGTTTATACACCACACTTTAACCAAGTCCACTGGGTTATACACCACACTTTAACCAAGTCCACTGGGTTATACACCACACTTTAACCAAGTCCACTGGGTTTATACACCACACTTTAACCAAGTCCACTGGGTTTATACACCACACTTTAACCAAGTCCACTGGGTTCTACACAACACTTTAACCAAGTCCACTGGGTTATACACCACACTTTAACCAAGTCCACTGGGTTATACACCACACTTTAACCAAGACCACTGGGTTTATACACCACACTTTAACCAAGTCCACTGGGTTTATACACCACACTTTAACCAAGTCCACTGGGTTCTACACAACACTTTAACCAAGTCCACTGGGTTATACACCACACTTTAACCAAGTCCACTGGGTTATACACCACACTTTAACCAAGTCCACTGGGTTTATACACCACACTTTAACCAAGTCCACTGGGTTTATACACCACACTTTAACCAAATCCACTGGGTTATACACCACACTTTAACCAAGTCCACTGGGTTATACACCACACTTTAACCAAGACCACCTGGGTTTATACACCACACTTTAACCAAGTCCACTGGGTTTATACACCACACTTTAACCAAGTCCACTGGGTTATACACCACACTTTAACCAAGTCCACTGGGTTATACACCACACTTTAACCAAGTCCACTGGGTTTATACACCACACTTTAACCAAGTCCACTGGGTTTATACACCACACTTTAACCAAGTCCACTGGGTTTATACACCACACTTTAACCAAGTCCACTGGGTTATACACCACACTTTAACCAAGTCCACTGGGTTCTACACCACACTTTAACCAAGACCACCTGGGTTTATACACCACACTTTAACCAAGACCACCTGGGTTTATACACCACACTTTAACCAAGTCCACTGGGTTCTACACCACACTTTAACCAAGTCCACTGGGTTATACACCACACTTTAACCAAGTCCACTGGGTTTATACACCACACTTTAACCAAGACCACCTGGGTTTATACACCACACTTTAACCAAGTCCACTGGGTTATACACCACACTTTAACCAAGACCACCTGGGTTTATACACCACACTTTAACCAAGTCCACTGGGTTATACACCACACTTTAACCAAGACCACCTGGGTTTATACACCACACTTTAACCAAGTCCACTGGGTTTATACACCACACTTTAACCAAGACCACCTGGGTTTATACACCACACTTTAACCAAGTCCACTGGGTTTATACACCACACTTTAACCAAGTCCACTGGGTTTATACACCACACTTTAACCAAGTCCACTGGGTTTATACACCACACTTTAACCAAGTCCACTGGGTTTATACACCACACTTTAACCAAGTCCACCTGGGTTTATACACCACACTTTAACCAAGTCCACTGGGTTTATACACCACACTTTAACCAAGTCCACTGGGTTATACACCACACTTTAACCAAGTCCACTGGGTTATACACCACACTTTAACCAAGTCCACTGGGTTATACACCACACTTTAACCAAATCCACTGGGTTATACACCACACTTTAACCAAGACCACCTGGGTTTATACACCACACTTTAACCAAGACCACCTGGGTTTATACACCACACTTTAACCAAGTCCACTGGGTTATACACCACACTTTAACCAAGACCACCTGGGTTTATACACCACACTTTAACCAAGACCACCTGGGTTTATACACCACACTTTAACCAAGTCCACTGGGTTATACACCACACTTTAACCAAGACCACCTGGGTTTATACACCACACTTTAACCAAGACCACCTGGGTTTATACACCACACTTTAACCAAATCCACTGGGTTATACACCACACTTTAACCAAGACCACCTGGGTTTATACACCACACTTTAACCAAGTCCACCTGGGTTTTACACCACACTTTAACCAAGTCCACTGGGTTATAAACCACACTTTAACCAAGTCCACTGGGTTTATACACCACACTTTAACCAAGTCCACTGGGTTTATACACCACACTTTAACCAAGTCCACTGGGTTATACACCACACTTTAACCAAGTCCACTGGGTTATACACCACACTTTAACCAAGTCCACTGGGTTATACACCACACTTTAACCAAGTCCACTGGGTTATACACCACACTTTAACCAAGTCCACCTGGGTTTTTATAGCACATACAATATTACTGCTGGTCTGTTGTGAAAGTTTCTCCCTAGCTGTTTACATGAAAGTCTCTGCGGTGGAGGACATGCACGCACGCACGCATGCACGCACACACGCACACACGCACGGACAGCAAAACATGCCTTCGGCCTCGTGGAGACAATAATGATATAAAATGATCCACGGATCAAACTGCGCTATCCAGCGGATATAACTGCCATTTGCGCATGCATGGCATGCTCAGACACACACACACACACACACACACACACACACACACACATACTTTTGATCCTCACGGGATCCGCACGTAATTCTGACGGAGCATTAGTCCGACATGCGGGAACCGCTCCAACATGCACTGCTCCCGTACGTGCATGTGGTTATGGTTAAGTTAGAGTTTGAGGTAGTCGACTATTCAACTAGTCGACTAGTAAATCCACTAGTCGACCTTGCTGCAGAAAGAAAAATATCTGTTTTTGTAGGCCTCAAGATCAGCTAGAATGCTAGATTATAGTCACCGATGTACACAGTTTTTATATATACAAATATCTACTTTTTATATATATTTCTTTACATAATAAGGTAGTTAAACAACTATTCGACTAGTCGACTAGTAAACTAGGCAACTAGTTGACTAGTATAAATGACTAGAAGTGAAAGACCTAGTTTGAGGTAGGTTGTCGTTTGTCGGACCAATGACTAGTCTGAACAAAGTACTGCACCCGATCCTCACAAGTATAGTAACACACACACACGCGCGCACACACACACACACACACACGTCCACGTGCACTTAGCGCTGCGGCCGCTCTGGCGTCATGGGAGTGGTTCCGCCTGTACTCGTAAATCATTCACCATCCATCCGTCCGTCCCATCCCACCCCGACACATTATTCTCTCTTGATTCATAGAGCCTGTTGTTCCACCCAGCGTCACTCGCTCCATGCACGGACACAGCTTATTAATCATCTCACAAACGGAATACAATGCTGTCCGTGAGACGCCAAAATGAAACGCAAATGTCTGTTCGACTATTTGTGTGCTCTCTCCCCCACCTCGGCGCGGAGTTCCCCCATTGTGTCGGTTAAGTTCTATTTGCCAACGCAGTGGACACTAAAGCATGCCGTGCCTAGGGTTGTCACGATCATGGCGATGAATGGTTGGCCGTACATATCGTTAACAATTAACTTTTAGTTTTAGTTTTCTCCCTTTGGCATTGATCATTGGAACTTAAATACATCAAAATGACATGTTTGTTTTTGCCTTTCATGCTTCATGAACAAACCGTTGCGCTGTAGGTGCAGCGCTCCACTTCAGAATCCATCTCTCGTTGTGAAACGGGGACAATAAAGCCTCTCCGACCCACTTACTTACTTACTTACTTACTTACTTACTTGGATTTGTATTCTGGGGTGAACCTTTGAAAATAGTCGCGATTTAACCCATTCTGGACGGGAACCCCCTTTTGATGTTTTAAGCATTATGCTATACTTTTGCTATTGAAAAATTGCAGATATACAAGCTCATAGATCTGATATGTTAGAAAAATCATGAAAATGTGGAGCAAAACTTTGAATGTATATTATTTCAGAGCGAAAGTTTTTTAACTAAAATCTTTGCCACTAATGATAGAAAACACTACACGGTACAAGATTATTATTTCATGTCAAAACAATCAGGTATCCGTAGATGATGTAACCCACGTAATGTAATGCGTCACTCTTAACAGTACGTTTTAAGCGGGCGGGCGACAGCCAGATTAATTTTCCGGAAGTGCATTATATTTGTCTATGGGACCCGGTGACTACCGGCGATAGCAGGCGAACAGGCAGGGCAGGGCAACATCACAGGGCAACATCGCCCGAAAATATACAAATAATTCATCTTTTTGGGCAATGACGGGCGATTGGGCGATGTGTCAGCCGATGCTCGCCCGCTGTTAAAATGTACTGTTAGGTTTTCCACATGTCCAAAGACCTAACCTCATACTGTCCTTGTTGATATAACACCATTTAGGTCAACGTAATAACATTATGTTGTGAGATGATAATATAGCAGCAGGTATGCTAGACTTGAGGCCAGTAAATGGAAAATGGTCGCATTTATATTAGCGCCTTTTATCCAAGGCGTTTTGCATACTGTAGCTGCCGTCCCGCCAGTGAACCGTCTGAACGTGTTTTGGCATGATGACCGATCCAACCCCTGAGGAGGAGAGCCAAGCAGGGAGGCACTGGGTCCCATGTTTATTGTCTTTGGGATGTTGGGGTCACTTAACACTACGGATGCACCAGCATTTTTCAAAATATAGGTGCTAGAGTGGCAGCAGATATGGCAGATTTTACTCTGAAAAGCCCCCCCCCCCCCCCCCCCCCCCCG
>NC_139710.1:40218783-40238783 GCF_964188405.1 Protomyctophum parallelum
TTGATTGAAGTACAGGCTATAAACTATCGATTACACACCTTCGTCACACTCTTGCTCAGCTTGTAGATTGATGTGTTTTGGGGGCAAGGAAAGGACACAAGGAAAGGACACTGGTGTGCAATTAAATTCAGCCTTCAGGGTCAAGCATAAAAATGGCAAACCTTTTAAAGAAGTTCCGCTTGTCTACCAAGCGGGAGCGCCATGAAATCCAAGACACTTATTCTGCTCAATAAATCTCGCAGGTCTGCAGTGCACACCTCCTTGGAGTCCATGCAGTATGCAGTCTGTCTGTCTGTCTGTCTGTCTTATCTATCTGAGAGAGCTAGAGAGCTCTAGCACATGTCTATACGCCCACGGTTTAAAATTTGTGTGTGTGTGTGTGTGTGTTTGTGTGTGTGTGTGTGTGTGTCCCGTCCAGGGAGGCCCCAGTACACCCATGTAGGAGAGGTCCTAGACGGGGTGGACATGCGTGCTGAGGTGGCTCTGCTCTCCAGGAACATCCTGATCTACGGAGAGATGGAGAGCTCCTGCTACGGAGACAACCTGTGTCACTTCTACAACCACGACACCTTCGGAGGCCACGTCAAGGTGTGTGTAGGAGGTTCTACTATACCGTCTATGCAGAGTCATCTAGTAAGAGAGTGGCGACACTAGCGTCATAACTGTGAGCGCCACAAGCTCAAAACGCACCACTGTGCGCGTTTCAAGCATGCGTACGGGTTTAATTCACGAAGAAACGGTTACAATCTGGAGATAAGTGGTTTCTTCTCTGACAGAGAGACGATATATTATCTACACAAGACACTCCATCTCTATAAGTCTTTTATGTCAACACTGTAGCACCATACTGTACACATGGTGAGGTCAAACCCATTAGTACATGTCCCCTGACCGCACACGCACGCACGCGGTGATACATAAGTCCAATATTTATTCAGTATAATTAAAGTACTGTACTGTACTGTACTGTACTGTACATACACAATAACATTCCTCAGGCTGTATGTAACCTAGCCCCTTATGCTCAATGATCAGTCAGTGTGTGTTTGTGTGCTTGACAGAGAGAAAGGGCTGTACTGTACTGTGTGTGTGTGTGTGTGTGTGTGTGTGTGTGTGTGTGTGTGTGTGTGTGTGTGTGTGTATACGCACATTTCTATGATGCTGGCAAAATCTGCGTAGGAGTGCATGGGAGCATTTGAGAGATTTACAGTATGAGTGAGACACCGGGCTGTGGTGTGTGTGTGTGTGTGTGTGTGTGTGTGTTATGTGATTGTGTCTATGCGAGTACTGTATGTGCACGAGTGAGAGAGAGAGAGAGTGTGTGTGTGTGTGTGTGTGTGTGTGTGTGTGTGTGTGTGTGTGTGTGTGTGTGTGTGTGTGTGTGTGTGTGTGTGTGTGTGTGTGTGTGTGTGTGTGTGTGTGTGTGTGTGTGTGTGTGTGTGTGTGTGTGTGTGTGTGTATGTGCTTGCGTGCATGCGTGTGATTGGCCAATGCTCTAACGGGAACCAGGCAGAGCAGATTAAGACGTACCCACACAAGACCTCCTACTGCATTGCTTCTCAACGTGGGGTCCGGGGACCCCTGGGATCCATGGGGGAGTTCCAGGGGGTCCGGGGACCCCTATAGGGGTCCATGGGGGGGGTTGGGATGCGTGGGGGGGTCCGGGGAACCTTAGGGGTCCATGTGGGGTTCCAGGGGGTCCGTGGGGTGGTTCCAGGGGGTTCCAGGGGACCCCCAGGGGGTCTTCGTTGGTGGTGGTCCCCGGCACAAAACATTTTCAGATGGGCGTCCGCCCCGAGTTCAATTCCTTGGCAAAAAAATTGAGAACTACTGTGTCAATTTAAAATTATTCAATATTTATTTTTCCTTTTTTCTTTTTTTTGCACAGCCACCCCACAGGCTTGACTGATTTCTGAATGATACTTTTACAAGTTCACAGCTTTTTGATCTATTTGCTATAGTAGCCGAAGTATAAAATAGTGTTAAAGTGCTTAAACTGTTGGGTTTACAGGGGTCTCCCTGGAACCCCCCTGAAGGACCCCTGGGGTGGGTGGTCCTCAGACCACTGATCTAAAGAGGAACATTTGGTTTTGGAGCATTGCTCTGAGCCTCACATCATTACCGGAGCGGGGCAGTAGATTAGAACAGGCGTTCTCAACGTTTATTGTCTGGGGACCCCCGGACATGCTTTGGCCATGTCTCGCTTAATTTCCATTTCCAGCCATTCATTTGCAAAAAAAAAGAAAAGAAGAAAGACTTATTTTTTTAATAATCTGGAGACCCCCCCAAAATAATTTGGCAACCCCAAATTCTGGGTTCTCAACCCACAGGTTGATTAGATTATTCAGGTTTACAAAGTATATTCCTAAAACACCAGGACATAACAACCCCCCCCCCCCCCCCCCCCCGACCCTCTGGCCCGAACCATTGCTTGGACACAGATGTTGTGTGTGTGTGTGTGTGTGTGTGTGTGTGTGTGTGTGTGTGTGTGTGTGTGTGTGTGTGTGTGTGTGTCCCACATCAAGGACAGCATTGTGTACAGTATAGTGTATAGTATATGTGTGAAAGCCAACAGCCTGTAATTAACACCACCACAGCTGTGTTTACACACAGGGGACCCCCATAAGGCTTCCTCCTCCCCCTACTCCTCATCATCCTCCCCCCTCCTCCCCCTACTCCTCATCATCATCCTCCGTCCTCCTCCTCCTCCAGTGTTTGGTAACTCTTCTGTACACCTGTAACTCTATGCTGCCTCCTCCTCCTCCTCCTCCTCTTTCTCCTCCTTGTTGTGTTTGGTAACTCTTCCTCCTCCTCTTGTTGTGTTTGGTATAACGTCTCCTCCTCCTCCTCTTGTTGTGTTTGGTAACTTCTCCTCCTCCTCCTCCTCTTGTTGTGTTTGGTAACTTCTCCTCCTCCTCTTGTTGTGTTTGGTAACTTCTCCTCCTCCTCCTCTTGTTGTGTTTGGTAACTTCTCCTCCTCCTCCTCTTGTTGTGTTTGGTAACGTCTCCTCCTCCTCCTCTTGTTGTGTTTGGTAACTTCTCCTCCTCCTCCTCTTGTTGTGTTTGGTAACTTCTCCTCCTCCTCTTGTTGTGTTTGGTAACTTCTCCTCCTCCTCCTCCTCTTGTTGTGTTTGGTAACTTCTCCTCCTCCTCCTCTTGTTGTGTTTGGTAACTTCTCCTCCTCCTCCTCCTCTTGTTGTGTTTGGTAACTTCTCCTCATCCTCCTCTTGTTGTGTTTGGTAACTTCTCCTCCTCCTCCTCTTGTTGTGTTTGGTAACTTCTCCTCCTCCTCCTCTTGTTGTGTTTGGTAACTTCTCCTCCTCCTCCTCTTGTTGTGTTTGGTAACTTCTCCTCCTCCTCCTCTTGTTGTGTTTGGTAACTTCTCCTCCTCCTCCTCCTCTTGTTGTGTTTGGTAACTTCCTCCTCCTCCTCTTGTTGTGTTTGGTAACTTCCTCCTCCTCCTCTTGTTGTGTTTGGTAACTTCTCCTCCTCCTCCTCTTGTTGTGTTTGGTAACTTCTCCTCCTCCTCCTCTTGTTGTGTTTGGTAACTTCTCCTCCTCCTCCTCTTGTTGTGTTTGGTAACTTCTCCTCCTCCTCCTCTTGTTGTGTTTGGTAACTTCTCCTCCTCCTCCTCCTCTTGTTGTGTTTGGTAACTTCTCCTCCTCCTCTTGTTGTGTTTGGTAACTTCTCCTCCTCCTCCTCTTGTTGTGTTTGGTAACTTCTCCTCCTCCTCCTCTTGTTGTGTTTGGTAACTTCTCCTCCTCCTCCTCTTGTTGTGTTTGGTAACTCCTCCTCCTCCTCCTCTTGTTGTGTTTGGTAACTTCTCCTCCTCCTCCTCTTGTTGTGTTTGGTAACTTCTCCTCCTCCTCCTCTTGTTGTGTTTGGTAACTTCTCCTCCTCCTCCTCTTGTTGTGTTTGGTAACTTCTCCTCCTCCTCCTCTTGTTGTGTTTGGTAACTTCTCCTCCTCCTCCTCTTGTTGTGTTTGGTAACTTCTCCTCCTCCTCCTCTTGTTGTGTTTGGTAACTTCTCCTCCTCCTCCTCTTGTTGTGTTTGGTAACTTCTCCTCCTCCTCCTCTTGTTGTGTTTGGTAACTCCTCCTCCTCCTCTTGTTGTGTTTGGTAACTTATCCTCCTCCTCCTCCTCCTCTTGTTGTGTTTGGTAACTTATCCTCCTCCTCCTCCTCTTGTTGTGTTTGGTAACTTCTCCTCCTCCTCCTCCTCTTGTTGTGTTTGGTAACTTCTCCTCCTCCTCCTCCTCTTGTTGTGTTTGGTAACTTCTCCTCCTCCTCCTCTTGTTGTGTTTGGTAACCTCATCCTCCTCCTCCTCTTGTTGTGTTTGGTAACTTCTCCTCCTAACTCCGATCTAGTGTGTTTGGTAACTTCTCCTCCTCTCCTCCTCTTGTTGTGTTTGGTAACTCATCCTCCTCCTCCTCTTGTTGTGTTTGGTAACTTCTCCTCCTCCTCCTCTTGTTGTGTTTGGTAACTCCTCCTCCTCTTGTTGTGTTTGGTAACTTCTCCTCCTCCTCCTCTTGTTGTGTTTGGTAACTTCTCCTCCTCCTCTTGTTGTGTTTGGTAACTTCTCCTCCTCCTCTTGTTGTGTTTGGTAACTTCTCCTCCTCCTCCTCTTGTTGTGTTTGGTAACTTCTCCTCCTCCTCCTCTTGTTGTGTTTGGTAACTTCTCCTCCTCCTCCTCCTCTTGTTGTGTTTGGTAACTTCTCCTCCTCCTCCTCTTGTTGTGTTTGGTAACTCCTCCTCCTCTTGTTGTGTTTGGTAACTTCTCCTCCTCCTCCTCTTGTTGTGTTTGGTAACTTCTCCTCCTCCTCCTCTTGTTGTGTTTGGTAACTCCTCCTCCTCTTGTTGTGTTTGGTAACTTCTCCTCCTCCTCCTCTTGTTGTGTTTGGTAACTTCTCCTCCTCCTCTTGTTGTGTTTGGTAACTTCTCCTCCTCCTCTTGTTGTGTTTGGTAACTTCTCCTCCTCCTCCTCCTCTTGTTGTGTTTGGTAACTTCTCCTCCTCCTCCTCTTGTTGTGTTTGGTAACTTCTCCTCCTCCTCCTCCTCTTGTTGTGTTTGGTAACTTCTCCTCCTTCTCCTCTTGTTGTGTTTGGTAACTTCTCCTCCTCCTCCTCTTGTTGTGTTTGGTAACTTCTCCTCCTCCTCCTCTTGTTGTGTTTGGTAACTTCTCCTCCTCCTCCTCCTCTTGTTGTGTTTGGTAACTTCTCCTCCTCCTCCTCTTGTTGTGTTTGGTAACTTCTCCTCCTCCTCCCCAGGTGTTTGGTAACGTCTCCTCCTCCTCCTCTTGTTGTGTTTGGTAACTTCTCCTCCTCCTCCCCAGGTGTTTGGTAACGTCTCCTCCTCCTCCTCTTGTTGTGTTTGGTAACTTCTCCTCCTCCTCCCCAGGTGTTTGGTAACTTCTCCTCCTTCTCCTCTTGTTGTGTTTGGTAACTTCTCCTCCTCCTCCTCTTGTTGTGTTTGGTAACTTCTCCTCCTCCTCCTCTTGTTGTGTTTGGTAACTTCTCCTCCTCCTCCTCCTCTTGTTGTGTTTGGTAACTTCTCCTCCTCCTCCTCAGGTGTTTGGTAACGTCTCCTCCTCCTCCTCCTCCAGGTGTTTGGTAACGTCTCCTCCTCCTCCTCCTCAGGTGTTTGGTAACGTCTCCTCCTCCTCCTCCTCCAGGTGTTTGGTAACGTCTCCTCCTCCTCCTCCTCCAGGTGTTTGGTAACGTCTCCTCCTCCTCCTCCTCCAGGTGTTTGGTAACGTCTCCTCCTCCTCCTCCTCCCCAGGTGTTTGGTAACGTCTCCTCCTCCTCCTCCTCCAGGTGTTTGGTAACGGCTCCTCCTCCTCCTCCAGGTGTTTGGTAACGTCTCCTCCTCCTCCTCCTCCTCAGGTGTTTGGTAACGGCTCCTCCTCCTCCCCAGGTGTTTGGTAACGGCTCCTCCTCCTCCTCCCCAGGTGTTTGGTAACGGCTCCTCCTCCTCCTCCCCAGGTGTTTGGTAACGTCTCCTCCTCCTCCAGGTGTTTGGTAACGTCTCCTCCTCCTCCCCAGGTGGTTGGTAACGTCTCCTCCTCCCCAGGTGGTTGGTAACGTCTCCTCCTCCTCCAGGTGTTTGGTAACGTCTCCTCCTCCTCCAGGTGTTTGGTAACGTCTCCTCCTCCTCCAGGTGTTTGGTAACGTCTCCTCCTCCTCCAGGTGTTTGGTAACGTCTCCTCCTCCTCCTCCCCAGGTGTTTGGTAACGGCTCCTCCTCCTCCTCCCCAGGTGTTTGGTAACGGCTCCTCCTCCTCCTCCCCAGGTGTTTGGTAACGTCTCCTCCTCCTCCTCCCCAGGTGTTTGGTAACTTCTCGTCGGTGCACCTGTCCCACGTGGAGCTCAGGAACATGGGCCAGCAGGCACTGAGAGGTCGTTACCCGCTGCACTTCCACCTGTGTGGCGACGTGGACAGGCGTGGGGGCTACCGCCAGCCCACCTACCTGGACGGGCTGGCCATCCACCACTCCTTCTCCCGCTGCGTCAGCATCCATGCCACCAACGGACTGCTGGTCAGTGAGACACTGTGTGTGTGTGTGTGTGTGTGTGTGTGTGTGTGTGTGTGTGTGTGTGTGTGTGTGTGTGTGTGTGTGTGTGTGTGTGTGTGTGTGTGTTGGAATGTTTTAGTTTCAGTCGACTAAATATAAGATTCTAGTCGACTGAATGTACAGTTGATTTAGTCCACTAAAATGTATTTTGTCGGGCCTTGATGCCGTTGTAATGACTAAAATAGCTGACCTACAAGCTCACAACGCGTCGCAGTGCGACACGTTGTGAGCTTGTAGATTGGGGGTCCCTGGAACGACATATTTTCAGATGGGGGACGGCGGCCAATTACATATCATTTTTGGGGTCCTTGACATGAAATAGTTTGAGAACCACTGATATAGAAACAAAGAGTTTTTTCAGAAAACTGTCAGGATTTAGAAGACATTTGTAAAATATGTTCTCAGGTCTTTATGGGTTAATCGGTTTCCTCCGTGAGGAGTTGGTACAGGAATGTGTATTTATCTCTCAGTTTCATACAAATGAGTATAGTAAACAGCTGTGTTTGCGTGCGCGTGTGTGTGTGTGTGAGCGTGTGTGCGTGCGTGCTTGTGTGTGTGTCAATATCAGTGGGTGCTCTACAATACAACACAACGTTGTGTGTTTGCGTGCACGCCTGCCTGTGCGCGTGAGTGTGATTTCCATTCCTGACGTCAAACGATGACATGCCAGCGTGTGTCCTTCGACGCGATGACAGGAACATAAAGAATTGTCCTTCCTGAGGAAAGAAAGCAGGCCAGATAACGAACGGCCCGTGTTCCTGTTCCACTGTGGGACACACGTCAGGATCTTTTCAAACGTTTATAACTCAAGTCGTTGCTTCTGGGGGGGGTCCCTGGAACTACATATTTTCAGATGGGGGTCGGAGGCCAAGTACATATCATTTTCGGGGTCCTTGACATGAAAAACTTTGAGATCTACTGACATGATAGAAACATAGGCTCTTTCAGAAAACTGTCATGATTTAGAAGACATTCAGTAGAATCTCAGGTCTAGATGGGCTAACACCAGTGTTGTTTTTGGCAGCACATTTTAATTTTAGTTTTAGCCATCGTCTCTTGAATTGTCTTAATTTAGTTTTAGTCACATTTTAGTCATCTGGAATGTTTTAGTGTTAGTCTAGTTTTGGTCGACTAAATGTACAGTTGATTTAGTCGAACAAAATGTATTTTGGCGGACCTTGATGCCGTCGACTGTTTTTTTCACTTGCTGAAAATAGCCGATCTACAAGCTCACAACGCGCCGCAGCGTCGTGTCGTGTAAAATTACTTATAGTGGATCTCTTGTCCACTAGTCCCTTCCTAACATTTTAGTCTAGTTTTTATTTGACAAAATTGTCAGTATATTTAGTGTTAGTTTTAGTCATCATAGCTTAGTTTTCATTTAGATTCTATTCAGTTTTTGTCAGTGGAAAAAGGTTAGTCGACAAACATTTTTCGTCTTAGTTTTTTGTCGACGAAATCAACACTGGCTAACACATGTATACTAGTAGGCCGTATTTTTGAGGTCCCTTTTCGTTCAGTTCCGTTCCCACGGAAGGGGGACTACACAATTCTTTCTATATAAAAGAGATTTATAGGTAGAAAGTCCAAATTAAAAAGTTCTACTCGTGCCCTCCTGCAGTTTTTTTATAATCCGTGATCGAAGACGGGACTATTTCTTACAAGGCGTAATAATATGTGCAAGGGAAGTGGTGTGGTTTTGGTCACGTGGACCAATCGCGTAGCCGCTTTATTCCCTTGAGTATGCACGTGACGTCATCGTATGCGGAAGAACTTTTTGTTGTCAATAGCAACCTAGCAACTCACTGTTGCCACGCTGTTTTCATTCACTCTAAACTGGGAAAATGGGAAAGAGCCGTTGTGCGATTGACTGTACAAACAGATTAAAAAAGAACTCGGAGCTATCCTTTTACAGACTGCCGAAATGTAAAGAAAAAAGAAGTAAATGGATCGCTGCACTTCGCCGATGTAGTCATGTTTCAGGGCTACTGGATTTGCGGGTGCCACTTTCACTTTGTGTCAGGTATGTTGCTTTTTTTGTAAAACCATACGTTCAATGTAAAAGGGCCTTTTCACACAATGTCCCGTTTTAAACTAACCTAACGGAGTTCTCTTCTTGTGGACCAAGAAGTGGATTAACATAGTCCGTTCCCCTGAAAGAGATCTGGTCAGGAGTAATTACTCATCAACATGTTACGTGAGTCCGTGGAAAGACTTGCTGTTAATGTTCTTATTGATCAACACACCCTGCAGTTACTGAATGTTAAGTCTCCATGGTTTTCCTCAGAATATCGTATGACACTGATTTATATGACACATTAAGAGTCCACTGATAACCACTACAGTGGTTTAATATCAAACTTTTTTTTGTTTGTTTTTTTCAAGGACCCACATAACTTTTGATTTGCTATTGCACAAATGGACTTACTCTGAGAGTGTACGAATGGAACCAAATGGACCCATAGTGTCAGAGTTACAGACCTGCATGTGTCCATTTGTACACTCAGGCTGTAAGGGTCCATTTGGTTCCATCTCTCAGAGTTACAGACCTGTAAGGTCCATTTGGTTCCACTCTCACAGACCTGTAGGCTTAAGGCCTAAGAAGGGTCCATTTGGGGTCCAATGGGGTCCATTGGTTCCATTTGTACACTCAGTTACAGACATGCAGGCTAATCCTCTCTCACTCTAATGCCAGACTGGCATTAGAGTGAGACACTGGCATTGCCAGTGTGTGCCAGTGGTCACCCTTGGCACCCGTGGTTAAAGCTGCCTACCCCTGCTCTACACCAACAATGTTGTGAGCTTGTAGATCTGCTATTTTCTGCAAATGTTCCCTCCAGAATAGGGATGCTATTGTTCCAGTGGTTAATGTAAAAAAATAATCTCACAATGATTTGGTAGCCCCGTCCCGGATGAGTTTGTTTTGAGGCTGATGTCTGAAACGGGACATATGTGAAAACACCCCATATATGTAAACAAATTAATATCATATTTCTAGTAAATGTTTTTGTTGTTTTTGTTATTTAAGGGGAAAAGAGTGATGATCCTCTACATCCTGACTACGGGCCAAGGTTATTTGGTTTCACCTCCATCACTGATCGAAGTACAGCAGAGATACAGACTGTTGTTGAAGTCCCAGGCATTGGGGTCCAGACAGAGGAAACACAAAATGACATTGCCTCATTACATGAACAGATTAAATCTTTAAATGCTGAATGTCAATCACTTAGGGATAAAGTCAACAAATTAGAAAGTGAGTTGAAACATCGTACTCTTGATCCTTCAGAATTTGATGACAGCAAAATGAAATTCTTCACAGGACTTTCATGTTGTTGTTCAATTTTGTGTCACCACGTTTACCACCTCCTGCAAAACAGTCACTTAGTGATACTCAGAGACTTCTGCTTACACTGAGGAAGCTGCGCCTCAATCTGTCTGAGGAACTTTTAGGTTACCTCTTTGGCATTCATTGAGTCAACTGAGGTAAGCCAAGCAGGTTCATCTTGGCAGCAGTTTTAACCTTGACCAGTCAACTTTCAACACACTGATCAAATATGTGTGCCACCTGTATGGCAATCATCTGCCAAAAACGTGAATGATGCAAGGTACAAATCATTCTGTACGGCATCATCAGCTTTGCCAGAACTGTCCATTCCCCCAACAAGTGATGCTCTCCACCAACATTGCAAAAGGGCAAACTATGCATATGCAAGCAGCAGTGATGAGACGTTCTCTGACTAGTAGGATGTGTGCTCCTTCACTCATTGGCAGTGGATGGGGCATGGAGGATGGGGAGTTAACAGTAACATGGATGACTAGAAATCCTGCCCCTGATAGTGTGTTGCAGGTAGTCCACTGTAATTGTAAAAAACAAAACAAATGTGAGACTGAAATATGTTCATGTATGTCTGCAAAACTGTCTTGCACTGATTTATGTCACTGCCAGGACTGTGAAAATGTGTCAAAGGAAACAGAAGAAAGAGGTACATGGGATGATGACTCTGATGAAAGTGATAGGGACGAGTAACCCAACATGTTACCATGTAGGCCTACTACTTGTTTTGTTCAACAATTATTATAAGGTGTTATTGTGGTGCATTTGTATGTTATTTTGTATTTTAAATTTTCATATATTTCCTTGGCGGGGGGGGGGGGGGGGGTGGATGTACAGATGACAGATGCTGTGACCCTTTGCTGTGACCCACTTGTAAATAAATAAATGTTTCATACCATATGTTGTAATAATTCTGACCTCTACTACTTAAATTTTTAGTCTTGTCCATTTGTTGCATTATTCCAATTTAGGGGGTGGTAACATTTTCATAGATTTTCTGCCATGTTGGTCCAAGGTGCCCTGATTTTCTTTTCTACCTTTCATTACACATTAGGTTGAGACATTTTCTATGTATGAAACATAAGCTCTTGGCACAATTTACTGTGTAGGTTTCATTGTACTGTGTGGCAAACACTTAAGTTGAAGCATATTCTTTAACAAATATGCTACATTTTATGATATAAATTCACATATGAGTAAACTAAAGGCACCAATACTTATTTCAGATGTTAAGTATATGCATTTGACATTTGAGAAAAAAATGGTGTTGCCAAAAACACATTTTACAAGCAAAAACAGCAGCACACGATTTTCGTTTTTTGGTTATACACTGTTTATACATTTATGGCTTTAAAAAAAAACAGCAGGATATTATGAGTAGAACTTTTAACCCAAAGTCTAGAAGGGTATTATCTATGAAAAAATGCATTGAATGCGTAGTTCGCTTGACATGGGAACGAAACTCATTTTCTAAGCACTTTTTCATGGGTCCCAACACGGCCTATAGTCATTAAAACCCATTTTGTGCGGGAACCCCTTTTGGTGTTTTAACTAAGCATTATGTTATACTTTAGCTATTGAAAAATAGAAGATCTACAAGCTCTTCTCTCTTACGAGCTTGTAGGTCTGCTACTTTAGAAATATTGTGAAGATGAGGCACACATCTTTGAATATATATTCTTTCAGAAGACTTTTTTTTTATTTCGACGTCGGGCCTAAATGGGTTAACCCCCCCCCCCCCCCCCCTCCCCCCTAGGTGAAGGACACGGTGGGCTACGACACCCTGGGCCACTGCTTCTTCCTGGAGGACGGCGTGGAGCAGCGCAACACCTTCTACCACAACCTGGGCCTCCTGACGCGCCCAGGGACCCTGCTGCCCACCGACCGCAACGACACCCTCTGCACCGCCATCCGGGACAAGGTGTACTGGGACTACACGCCTTCGCCCAGCACCGAGTGCAAGTACGTATACCGTCCACTAGGGGCTGCGCGCCTTCGCTCAGCACCGAGTGCAAGTACGTATACCGTCCCCTAGGGGCTAGGCGCCTTCGCTCAGTACCTAGTGCAAGTACGTGGGCAGGGGTGGGCAACTTTGACCATGGAGAGGGCCACTATATAGTTCCACACTCACTCCAGAGGGTCACTATATAGTTCCACACTCACTCTGGAGGGCCACTATATAGTTCCACTCTCACTCCAGAGGGCCACTATATAGTTCCACACTCACTCCAGAGGGCCACTATATAGTTCCACACTCACTCCAGAGGGCCACTATATAGTTCCACACTCACTCCAGAGGGCCACTATATAGTTCCACACTCACTCCAGAGGGCCACTATATAGTTCCACACTCACTCCAGAGGGCCACTATATAGTTCCACTCTCACTCCAGAGGGCCACTATATAGTTCCACTCTCACTCCAGAGGGCCACTATATAGTTCCACACTCACTCCAGAGGGCCACTATTATAGTTCAACTCTCACTCCAGAGGGCCACTATAGTTCCACACTCACTCAAACTGGGGGTCCTTGAAATCAAATTAGTGTAAATTTGGGGGTCCTTGGAATAAAAAAGCTTGGGAACCAGTGTTGTACAGTATCTGAGGAATCTCAAGTGTTTGTGTGGGGGGGGGGAGCGCACTCAGACAGGTCTTCTCAGACATTGTACAGAACACAGTGAAACACAGTGCAGTGAGAGATAACCTACTCTTATCTCTGAAACAACAGCCTCTCCTCCTCTCTCTGGAAGAGGATTGGGTGTTTTTCTTTCACTAGAAGCAATAAAAAGGCCCTCTGTGTTGTTGGGGGCGATGTAGCACGATCCACTTTTCAAGTGTGTGTGCGTGCGTGTGCGGAAAAGACTCTCGTTCGGCTTACGGTTTAAACAAGTTGATGAACTTGTCGGCTGATCAGGAGCGTCCTCATCCACGGCTTACCGTACGTTGGCGTGGTGGAATATTGAGAGATGATTGGTGATGTCGTTAAAATCTCCCCTCCCTGCTTAGATTAGATTCCACGTTTGAGTATTTGTTATCGCAGTACGTCTCATCATACGAAGTACACCAGAGTTACATTAAGATGGCATTAGTTCTAAGGTTTCAGGGACTGTATCCAATTAGAGCTATCCACCGAGATAAAGAAGGTAATTTTTTTAATATCCACTCTTTGTGTGTGTGTCTGTGTGTGTGTGTGTGTGACTGTGTGTGACTGTGTGTGTGTGCGTGTGCGTGCGTGTGCGTGCGTGCTTTTGTGTGTTTTATTCCAGGGCAGTTTCAACGTTCTGGATCGCCAACCCCAATAACAACCTCATCAGCAACGCAGCAGCTGGCTCTCAGGTGAGCCCCCCACCCTTTTTATCCCATTTTGTAACCCATTTTAAGGGGCGCTAGCCCCTTTTATAAACAGCTTTTTTTTATCGCCACACGTCTAAGATTTGCCATTGACAATGAAAGGAGAATTCAGGTCAAATGTCTGCTGAATCTTGTCCCCGACACTGCGCAAAAAGCATGGAATACGGATGTGTATATTATAGGAAACTCCCATTAAACTTTCCAACAAACTCCGGTAAACTCCCGAATTGTACCATCACACCTGTATATTACTGTATATGAACTGTATATGCCTGCTGAACTTGAGGTTTACCAGCAAATCTATAGTCCCCATAATTGCCCGTTAACTCTTCACACAGTGTGCACACACACGTCTCAATATATTTGATTATGAAAAACTAGGTTTTTGTTTTAAGAAAGGTATTTTTTTGTTTTAGCAGATTTCTTATGTAAAGCTCGGGGGGAGGGGGGGGTAGAATGTTTTGATTGAGTGAAATGGAGTTCGAAAGACTGTTTTCATTTTATTGTACACTTATGCAATATTGAAGCAATCGATTTGTATGGTGTGTCCTATAAGAACAAAACTTACGTCATATGTAAACGAGCAATTCGGCTAACCAATCACATGTTGGCGGGAACACTTGGCCAATGAGGGACCACCTTATGTACCTTATTTAGCAAATAGCAATGTCAAAATGTCCGCTAACATACATGTACGATGACAAGAGCTCTCCTCATTTCACACGGGTGTGATTTTTTATTTTCACTCCCTCGTCCTAACTGACCTCATGCTTCCTTCCATGCATGAGGGAGTCCAAGCTGCTTCTTTTCACCTGACAGGGGAGAGTTTCCCTGACATGGGGGAGAGTAGTTTTAGATACCATTACTGCATGTTTTTTGTGAGGGTACCTAGTACCTACCCTAGTATTGACCCTAGGGTGGTCCGGGGACCCCCAGGGAGTTCCAGGGTTTCCCCAGCTAAATCATAGTTTGGAACCAAATGGACCCTTATGGGTCTGTAACTCTGAGAGTGTACAAATGGACCCTGACGGATCCATTTGGTTCCATTTGTACACTCTCAGAGTTAAATTAACATTGACTAGTAGACTAATATGCATGTCAAACTGGGGGTCCTTGAAATTAAGCGGGTTGAGAATCACTGCTAGAGATGTAAAAACCTTCTCTTATGGGGGTCCCTGACATATGTTTTCAAATGGTGGTCCTAATTAAGAGTCAATTTGGGGGTCCTTGATATGAAGAAGTTTGCGAACCACTGCCCTAGGGGACACGGGCAGAACATGCAAACTCCATACAGTCAGAAAGGCCCTTTTGCCAACCCCACCTCAGGCACATGGGCACTGATGACGCGGAGGAGAGAGCTTAAGGACCCCCTGGGGGTCCCCGGCCCGGGACCCGTACATTGAGAACAACCGCTATATTTCCTGAAGGCTTTTCCTGGCTCAGCCGCTCTTCGACCTTTTAAAACGAGAGGCTTTTCCTGCTCACGGAAACGTCTCCGGTGTAGAATGCGATCCAATAAAGCGGGGTTTAGAGATAAGGTTAGCGTCTGATAAGATAAGGAACCTGCTGTCGATCTCATTTCCTACGCCGACACAGCTGAGCCTCGATGACGAGGGTTGTCGAGGGCAGTCTGCGGTGTTTTTCAGGCCAGGGATCCTCCATAGCTGACAAAGAGATGAAGCTCCCACCACATAATACTCTTATGTCTTTCCACATTAACTCTATCTCTACCGCTATAGCATAAACCCCAGCATACCAGTTCATTTTAAAAAGTCAGAGTTTGACCGACCCCCCCCATCATTTGAAGTTCCTCAGAAAACAACCACTTTTAGAATCAGCCTCAGTCCTAATTGGGTTCATTCCTTATTTATTTGGGTACCCTGCACTGACGAAATAAATGATCTGTCTCGAGCTGGAAACGTTTGGGAGACCCCCCCCCCCTCCATCACATTGATGGAGTAAAAAAATAAAAAATAAATAAACAGTCCCAGCTGAGGCCAGAAAACCACATTGATTGCTGTGGACCAGCTACACAGTGAGAGCTTTTCACCTCTTCATGTCATCTCTGTTGTGGTTGTGTGTGCGCGTGTGCGACTGTGTGTGTGTGTGTGTGTGTGTGTGTGGTGGTACGTGTGTGTGTGTGTGTGTGTGTGTGTGTGTGTGTGTGTGTGTGTGCGCGTGCGCAGGATGCGGGCATCTGGTACGTGTTCCCCACCTCCTCCACGGGAGACTCCCACGGCCGTGTGGCAGAGACCAAGGCGGAGCTCACACCCCTGGGCATCTTTTACAACAACCGGGTACACTCCAACTTTAAGGTACATAAATACACCCCTGGGCATCTTTTACAACAACCGGGTACACTCCAACTTTAAGGTACATAAATACACCCCTGGGCATCTTTTACAACAACCGGGTACACTCCAACTTTAAGGTACATAAATACACCCCTGGGCATCTTTTACAACAACCGGGTACACTCCAACTTTAAGGTACATAAATACACCCCTGGGCATCTTTTACAACAACCGGGTACACTCCAACTTTAAGGTACATGAATACACCCCTGGGCATCTTTTACAACAACCGGGTACACTCCAACTTTAAGGTACATAAATACACCCCTGGGCATCTTTTACAACAACCGAGTACACTCCAACTTTAAGGTACATAAATACACCCCTGGGCATCTTTTACAACAACCGAGTGCACTCCAACTTTAAGGTACATAAATACACCCCTGGGCATCTTTTACAACAACCGAGTACACTCCAACTTTAAGGTACATAAATACACCCCTGGGCATCTTTTACAACAACCGAGTACACTCCAACTTTAAGGTACATAAATACACCCCTGGGCATCTTTTACAACAACCGAGTGCACTCCAACTTTAAGGTACATAAATACACCCCTGGGCATCTTTTACAACAACCGAGTACACTCCAACTTTAAGGTACATAAATACACCCCTGGGCATCTTTTACAACAACCGGGTACACTCCAACTTTAAGGTACATAAATACACCCCTGGGCATCTTTTACAACAACCGAGTACACTCCAACTTTAAGGTAGGCTAAATGATACAGAAATACACCCTGGGTGTCTTTTACGACTCACTCAACTTTAACCCAATCCAAGACGAGGGAAGACGGGTTAAGTTTATGCACTATAACCCCCCAGGACGTCATTTTGCGTCTTTTTTTTTCA
Organism: Protomyctophum parallelum; assembly: GCF_964188405.1. Taxonomy (NCBI): domain Eukaryota; kingdom Metazoa; phylum Chordata; class Actinopteri; order Myctophiformes; family Myctophidae; genus Protomyctophum; species Protomyctophum parallelum. Next base: position 40,235,246 of record NC_139710.1, read on the forward strand.
AAACTTTTTTTTTGTAGAAACGCTGGCACCTGGCCTGCGTTTCTATTGTAATGTACTGGCATGGATTGTGTTTAATGATATTTGGGAGACAAGAAACACATTCCTGGGTTTTTCATGTGGGTATTATTATTTGTTTTTAGATAGGCTGTGCAGGTACTTTAGAATGTAGATCACATGGCGTGGTCCTACAAATATATAATTTAAATTAAATATATATATACTTAATACTTTTTGGAATCCGACACTTGAATTGAAGTAACTTGTTTGATTGACATCAAAAGGTGCCTGTCAGCTCAAACTCACAAGAAATACTTCGTTTTCAAGATTGTTGTGCCAAAAGTAAAACGCCCAGTAGCATTACAAAAAGAAAACCCTACCAAATGTCCCTCTATATTTCCCCATTCAGAGTGTGTTTGTCTTGCTGTATGTAACGCCAGCAGCGCTATTCCAAAGCCCCCTCAGGTACATTTTAAACACATTTCAGCAATGGGATCATAATTGCTTTGGTGGGTAAATCTTGTTGGGTTACAGGTCATTTTAGAAAGTGGCTCTCAAGTCAAATAAGTGTGGGCACCCCATAGATCAACTAGTCTTGCATTACCAGACTGTTGACTCTCGCAATTTCCAAATGCTTCATGAGTAAAGGCCAAGCTACACCAGGCTTTTCTCGCGCTTTTACTCTAAACGCGCGGACCGTGCGTGCGTAAGCCAAATACCCGGGCTACATCGATCTGTCAGACACGCGGCAGGTTTGTGCGGGAACTTCCGGGAGGATATATAGATACGCGCGCATGGGGGCATACGCACGTAATTTTTTTTTAACCGATCCTATTTTTAGAGCACACGTAGGATGGCCCGCGGTATCCGTGCGTCTGGTGTAGCTGGTATCATTGACATATATTGGTCCTATCCAAACGCGCAGTAAACGCACGCAGTAAACGCACGCAATAAACGCACGCAATAAACGCATACGCACGCACGCAAAATTGCCTGGTGTAGCTTGGCCGTTAAATATAAAGCGGAAGTGGAGCCTCCTCCACACGTTTCGTCTTTATATTCGCGCAAATTTATTCCAATATAAATATAAATCATCTACTAAGCTACTTCATCTACTAAGAAATCATCTGCTAAGCTTGTTGTTGAAAATACAAAAATTAAACGTAAAGATATTTTAAAATATATTTCCGTGAACGGAAATGGCAGCTTCCTTACTCAGCTCATGGGGGCTGTAGTTCCAGACTCTATATAGCATTCCTTACTCAGCTCATGGGGGTTATAGTTCCAGACTCTAATATAGCATTCCTTACTCAGCTCATGGGGGCTATAGTTCCAGACTCTATATAGCATTCCTTACTCAGCTTCTGGGGGCTATAGTTCCAGACTCTATATAGCATTCCTTACTCAGCTCATGGGGGCTATAGTTCCAGACTCTATATAGCATTCCTTACTCAGCTCATGGGGGCTATAGTTCCAGACTCTATATAGCATTCCTTACTCAGCTCATGGGGGCTGTAGTTCCAGACTCTATATAGCATTCCTTACTCAGCTCATGGGGGCTATAGTTCCAGACTCTATATAGCATTCCTTATTCAGCTCATGGGGGCTGTAGTTCCAGACTCTATATAGCATTCCTTACTCAGCTTATGGGGGCTATAGTTCCAGACTCTATATAGCATTCCTTATTCAGCTCATGGGGGCTGTAGTTCCAGACTCTATATAGCATTCCTTACTCAGCTCATGGGGGCTGTAGTTCCAGACTCTATATAGCATTCCTTATTCAGCTCATGGGGGCTGTAGTTCCAGACTCTATATAGCATTCCTTACTCAGCTCATGGGGGCTGTAGTTCCAGACTCTATATAGCATTCCTTATTCAGCTCATGGGGGCTGTAGTTCCAGACTCTATATAGCATTCCTTACTCAGCTCATGGGGGCTGTAGTTCCAGACTCTATATAGCATTCCTTACTCAGCTCATGGGGGCTGTAGTTCCAGACTCTATATAGCATTCCTTATTCAGCTCATGGGGGCTGTAGTTCCAGACTCTATATAGCATTCCTTATTCAGCTCATGGGGGCTGTAGTTCCAGACTCTATATAGCATTCCTTACTCAGCTCATGGGGGCTGTAGTTCCAGACTCTATATAGCATTCCTTATTCAGCTCATGGGGGCTGTAGTTCCAGACTCTATATAGCATTCCTTACTCAGCTCATGGGGGCTGTAGTTCCAGACTCTATATAGCATTCCTTACTCAGCTCATGGGGGCTGTAGTTCCAAACTCTATATAGCATTCCTTATTCAGCTCATGGGGGCTGTAGTTCCAGACTCTATATAGCATTCCTTACTCAGCTCATGGGGGCTGTAGTTCCAGACTCTATATAGCATTCCTTACTCAGCTCATGGGGGCTGTAGTTCCAGACTCTATATAGCATTCCTTATTCAGCTCATGGGGGCTGTAGTTCCAGACTCTATATAGCATTCCTTACTCAGCTCATGGGGGGCTGTAGTTCCAGACGCTATATAGCATTATGAGATTGTGGAATAGTTGTCTGGCTACGAGAGACTATAGATCAACAGAAGGGTTTATGATCAATGGATTATTTCTCTCCGGGTATGGGATGCTGTTACAGAGGGCTGTGTGCTCTGCTCTGTACTCGTTCTGCCAATGGAGAGAGAGAGAGAGGGAGAGAGAGAGATGGCACTTTATATCTGACAAACTCTGCCAAGACTGCTGCTACTGTGTTCTCTCTCTCTCTCTCTCTCTCTGTAAATGAATGCCCCTATACTTTTACTATTCTTTCTTTCTTTCCCTTCCCTCCTCCCTCCTGGAGGAATGTTCATATTGTTCTAGGTTTTAAACATATTGCACAATAAAGTTCTGCTCATAATTCTGTACTTGCTCACTTGACTTGTGCCAGGCACAGCCACGCACGCACAAATGCATGCGCACACACACACACACACACACACACACACACACACACACACACACACACACACACACACACACACACACACACCAAAATGGGTTAATTATTGTACAAGACGAACTCCCCAACCACTGTAACCCCAGCATCTGTATTGTGGGTATCTATAAGTGCATGCAGTATTCCAGGCGTTGCAAAGAATAGTCGCATGCGCGCACCCGCATGCACGCACGCACACGCACACAGGTACAATAGCTCTCTGTGAGGACAGGGGCTTTGGGTGTTAAAGCCAGCGGGCTCTTGTGGTCCGAGGGGAGACAAAGACCCTACAGTTCCAGAACCTGGAACTGTAGGGTTCATATCCCACCTGGACCAACGCAGCGCAGCACTGCCTTACCCGTCTGTCTGTCTGTCCCTTTTGAGGCTTTGGGCTTTGGGACATTGTAATGAGAATGTATTGCTTATTTTACTGTCCATTGACAGTTATTGTGGAACATCTAAGACATCCAATGTAGGGTCTCCTATATTTCTGGTGTGAAGTGGCACGAGGGAGGGACCCCCATGAAAAGACCACCCCCGTAGCACCCTAGCCCCTGCCCCCATCGGTGCTCTCTG
>NC_139710.1:40243783-40263783 GCF_964188405.1 Protomyctophum parallelum
CTATAGGTCAATTACCGTAGTTTTATTAACATTTTGATCTCACAGGATCGTCATCGCGCTGACCTGATGAAGATCCGGTGAGGGAACACACAGGAACCCCTGTTGGTGTTTTAGCATTATGTTATACTTTAGCTATTGAAAAATAGAAGAGCTACAAGCTCGTAGCGCGGCACTCACGTAGGTCTGCTATTTTAGATTTTTTTTTAAATTGTGCCTCTAATCTTTGAATATATATTATTACAGAGTGAACATTTTAACTAAAATCGTTGCTTCTGGGGAGGTCCCGGGAACAACATATTTTCAGATGGGCGGCAGGAGGCATATTACATTACGTTTTTGGGGTCCTTGACATGAAATATTGAGCACCACTGATACAGAAACATGAGGTTTTTCAGAAATGTGTCATCATTTAGAAGACATTTTTTAAATTTCGACGTCAGACCTAAATGAGATAAAATCAAGTGGATCCTCCGGCTGAAAGTGGAGTGCTCTGGTGGGGCTGCGGGGGGCTCTGGTGGGGCTGCGGGCCCCATGAGCACCAGTGTTGCTTTGGGCAGCAAAAATAGTTCAGTCATAATAGTCTTTGGAATGAAACTTCATTTAGTTTTAGTCACCTGGAATGTGTCAGCGCTAGTCTAGTTATAGTCGACTAAATACATGATTTTAGTTGACTACCCAGAGTTGTGGGTGACCGATCAGAGCCCATACTGTACATTTATTGCTGTGACCTTTGAATCTGTCTCTAACCTGTGTGTGTGTGTGTGTGTGTGTGTGTGTGTGTGTGTGTGTGTGTGTGTGTGTGTGTGTGTGTGTGTGTGTGTGTGTGTGTGTGTGTGTGTGTGTGTGTGTGTGTGTGTGTGTGTGTGTGTGTGTGTGTGTGTGTGCGCGCGCGCGCTCGGATCAGGTTCCGTCCACACCAGAACGCGGACCCCGGCCGCCCCCGTGTGGCGGCGCTCATCGACTCTCTGATCTCCTTCAAGAACAACGACCTGGGAGCCTGGATACGAGGAGGAGACATCGTCATCCAGAACTCTGGGTACCACTGGTCATTTATTTAATTACATTTACACCTCTGGGTACCACTGGTCATTTATTTAATTACATTTACACCTCTGGGTACCACTGGTCATTTATTTAATTACATTTACACCTCTGGGTACCACTGGTCATTTATTTAATTACATTTACACCTCTGGGTACCACCTGGTCATTTATTTAATTACATTTACACCTCTGGGTACCAACTGGTCATTTATTTAATTACATTTACACCTCTGGGTACCACTGGTCATTTATTTAATTACATTCACACCTCTGGGTACCACTGGTCATTTATTTAATTACATTTACACCTCTGGGTACCACCTGGTCATTTATTTAATTACATTCACACCTCTGGGTACCACTGGTCATTTATTTAATTACATTTACACCTCAGGGTACCACTGGTCATTTATTTAATTACATTCACACCTCTGGGTACCAACTGGTCATTTATTTAATTACATTTACACCTCTGGGTACCACCTGCTAATTTATTTAATTACATTCACACCTCTGGGTACCACTGGTCATTTATTTAATTACATTTACACCTCAGGGTACCACTGGTCATTTATTTAATTACATTCACACCTCTGGGTACCAACTGGTCATTTATTTAATTACATTTACACCTCTGGGTACCACCTGCTAATTTATTTAATTACATTTACACCTCTGGGTACCACCTGCTAATTTATTTAATTACATTTACACCTCTGGGTACCACTGGTCATTTATTTAATTACATTTACACCTCTGGGTACCACCTGCTAATTTATTTAATTACATTTACACCTCAGGGTACCACTGGTCATTTATTTAATTACATTCACACCTCTGGGTACCAACTGGTCATTTATTTAATTACATTCACACCTCTGGGTACCAACTGGTCATTTATTTAATTACATTTACACCTCTGGGTACCACCTGCTAATTTATTTAATTACATTTACACCTCTGGGTACCACTGGTCATTTATTTAATTACATTCACACCTCTGGGTACCACTGGTCATTTATTTAATTACATTTACACCTCTGGGTACCAACTGGTCATTTATTTAATTACATTTACACCTCTGGGTACCACCTGGTCATTTATTTAATTACATTTACACCTCTGGGTACCAACTGGTCATTTATTTAATTACATTTACACCTCTGGGTACCAACTGGTCATTTATTTAATTACATTTACACCTCTGGGTACCACCTGGTCATTTATTTAATTACATTTACACCTCTGGGTACCAACTGGTCATTTATTTCAGTGGTTCCCAAACTTCTTCATGTCAAGGACCCCCAAACACCCTGAGTGTCAAGGATGGAGTTCTCTGCCTTATCAATTAGTAACACCCAGCGCTCAGGACGGAGATTGATTAATAGGACGGAGATTATGGGGGGGGGCGGGGGACGGGGGGGGAAACCAAAAATGATCTGCACAAGGGCCCTCATGGGGGTTAAAATGATCTGCACAAGGGCCCTCATGGGGGTTAAAATGATCTGCACAAGGGCCCTCATGGGGGTTAAAATGATCTGCACAAGGGCCCTCATGGGGGTTAATCCGGCCCTGCTGCTAGTATAGAAGGCTGAGGTACGGTTATACCCTAGAGGTGTGATGTCATCACTTGCGAGCCGAGCAGTGATGTCATCAGCGCGAGGCGACCAGGCGGCCAGCTCATCGTGGTCTTCAGCAGGGGGTGATGTCATCAACTGCAAGGACCCCGAATAACACGGAAACGCTAATCATTCACAAACACCTCCTCTGCCAAAGTATTTCAGCCCCCACTGGGAGGTGACTTTGGCACTTTAAATGCATGAGACAACACCCCCCCCCCCCCCCGACATAAAAGTATCTCTCACAGGAACAAACACGCAATGACATGACGTTCAGAGGACAGGACCATGGCTCTACTGGGACATGACGTTCAGAGGACAGGACCATGGCTCTACTGGGACATGACGTTCAGTGGACAGGACCATGGCTCTACTGGGACATGACGTTCAGTGGACAGGACCATGGCTCTACTGGGACATGACGTTCAGTGGACAGGACCATGGCTCTACTGGGACATGACGTTCAGTGGACAGGACCATTGCTCTACTGGGACATGACGTCGAGTGGACAGGACCATGGCTCTACTGGGACATGACGTCAAGTGGACAGGACCATGGCTCTACTGGGACATGACGTTCAGTGGACAGGACCATGGCTCTACTGGGACATGACGTTCAGAGGACAGGACCATGGCTCTACTGGGACATGACGTTCAGGGGACAGGACCATGGCTCTACTGGGACATGACGTTCAGTGGACAGGACCATGGCTCTACTGGGACATGACGTTCAGTGGACAGGACCATGGCTCTACTGGGACATGACGTTCAGTGGACAGGACCATGGCTCTACTGGGACATGACGTTCAGGGGACAGGACCATGGCTCTACTGGGACATGACGTCCAGTGGACAGGACCATGGCTCTACTGGGACATGACGTTCAGTGGACAGGACCATGGCTCTACTGGGCGGGTGGTCATTGTTCCAGTCAGAGAGAGAGGGGGGGACGGACGGACGGAGAGGCCACAGCCATACTTTATGGGTCTGTTTTTCACCAGGGGTCCAAATTAGGCACTTCCCAGTCTGTAAATCTAGAGCCCAAACCCTCGCCATAGGGTCGGGAACTCATTGCAACTCAATGAGTTGCATTGGTGTGGTTTACCTTAAGAAAAACGGTCAGATTCACATGGATTTCTGCAGACCAGAATGTCACGTTGTCTCGACTCCAGAAAACGACTCTGTTGTTGTACTGAGGTCAAAAAGGGTTGTAGTCATTGCAACGTTTCTATACGCAGCGTGCGGTATCTCTGTGGGAGGAACAGCGGCCGTGTTCTGTTCTCTAAAGCCGTGGTTTTCAACCCTTTTCAGTTTGCACATCAAGGAAGCTCATAATTTATTCTGCATTTGTACCACGGACCACCATTGGATGAGATTCTGCCTCTCAGACCCAAAACTTTGAATATTGTGTTGTCATTGGATGAGATTTTGTATACAATATAAGAGAGACAATATAATATAACTGTTATTTTGATCAACATTTGCCTGTAACGCTAAATGTTAAAAACCAGTTAAGGTGGTTGCACACTGGACGCGTTTTTCGGAAAACCGCCGGAGAAACCCTCACGGGTCCATTTGGGAGCCGGCTGGAAACCTCAGTATGTCCAAAACGAGATTCAAATGTAAAAATGGCAAAAGTAGCAGATCTATAAGCTTGTTTCCAAACAATCTTATCGCTCCGGGTTCAGTCTCTATCACTGCGCAAAAAGCATGGAATACGGATGTGTATATTACAGGATACTCCCGTTAAGCCTGTATATTACCGTATATTACTGTATATGCCCGCTAAACCTGAGGTTTACGGGCAAAATACAGTGCCCATAATTACCCGTTAACTCATCTTTTCATGCTGTGTATCCTTTTAATACTCTATGGTGAAAACACACAAAGTTAAAGGTGGAGATAAGAGGTGTCTTCCCTGACGACAACGATGTCTTGTTGATGCCAAGATCATTAACGCCACTTAACACATTAACGTCACATTAACATCTCTCTCTCTCTCTCTCTCTCTCTCTCTCTCTCTCAGGTTTGCAGACAACGGAGTGGGGTTGTCCTTTGCCAGGTGTGTATTCATTCATTTCCATCAGGTTGTTTGGGCTTATTTTCTTTTCTTTTATATAATGTATTTGTGCAGCCTTGCCGGTCCTTCCTGTCCCAGAGTGCCCGCCGGCTGCCAGGTCCTTCCTAGAGAGATCCTGGGCATAACGGCAGACGTTATGACGTTTCCTCTGTGACATTCCAGATGTCCACACAACGCTCCACACGTCCCAAACTCCTCTCCCTTCTGGCTCCACACGTCCCAAACTCCTCTCCCTTCTGGCTCCACACGTCCCAAACTCCTCTCCCTTCTGGCTCCAAAATTACGGAATGCACTTCCCATTACATTACAATCAGAACTGCAGCCTCACTCCCAATCTGTCGCAGTAGTCTGAGAACTCACCTCTTCAGACTCCATCTTAGCCTGTAGCACTCACCAGAGCACTTGCCCTATAGCCTTTATGACCTTACAGGCGTATGCAAAGGCTCAACTTATGTCATTTAGATAGCATTTGATGTAGTTCTCGCTTACTGTAAGTCGCTCTGGAATAAGAGCGTCTTGCTCAATACCTCCTCTCTCCCTTCCTCCAGAGGTTGTCGTCAGTTTCTGTTGATGGCCATTGTTGCCACGGAAACGGTCGACAGCGTGACGCCAGGCCATGACGTCACGTCACCCTAGAAAGTATGGCGAGCAGACTAAGAAGTGTGCCAAGTCAGTCAGAAAGAAGATCAATAATATAATATAATAATATACTGCAAGCAATATAAAAAGGAGGTACCCTAACTAAGATACTGGGCTCCCTCCCCCAACGCCTAAGGCCCCTAAACTATAAGACCTCAAGGAGCCTCTGACAGCTCCCTCCCCCAACACCTAAGGCCCCTAATCTATAAGACCTCAAGGAGCCTCTGACAGCTCCCTGCTCCCTCCCCCAACGCCTAAGGCCCCTAATCTATAAGACCTCAAGGAGCCTCTGACAGCTCCCTGCTCCCTCCCCCAACGCCCCTAAACTATAAGACCTCAAGGAGCCTCTGACAGCTCCCTGCTCCCTCCCCCAACGCCCCTAAACTATAAGACCTCAAGGAGCCTCGTACACCAGCCCTCTGACAGCTCCCTGCTAATACAGGAAACGGTCATTACAGCCATCCCTAGCTCACCATCCAAAACTAATTTAAGTCAATATACAAATGGTTAAATGTTGTTTTTTTAGTTTTTTTTAGTTTGTAATTGAATACTCTCTATCCATTGAGTTCTCTTTTGTGTCCACAACATTCTTAATATTGTGTCCCTTCCTCAGAGATGGGCATGTATTTGAAATACATGTATTTTAAATACTTTATTTTTATTTTGTGAAAGTTTTTTCTGTATTTTAAGTTAAAATACAGACACTACGTATTTCAAATACATTCGCATCTCCGCCCTTCCTCTCACTTCCCCCGGCCTGCTTTTAAAACTATAATACGTCCACTATAATAAGTCCATTTTCTAAATGGTTCAATATTTTAAATGTTTATGTTTTCATACTTTATATGCGTTGATTTCCTCTGCTTTCTTACCTAAATTAGTATTTTTTGAGTGGTGCAACCACTCCATTACATGTGTGTACTGTGTGTGTCCCTGGGTCTGTCCTTGGGTCCCTGGGTCTGTCTGTCTGAGCACAAAAATAGCTTGGTTGGTTTTCACCATTTCTTTCGGACGCGGGGCGGCTTGCCAGAAACGGCCCGGCCCGGCCCCTTGAAGGCATTCCTGGGGGTCTGGATGTTCCAGCGACACACCCCCAGGGACCCCCAGGGGACCCCCACATGGTATAACTGTCATTATTGACCGTTTCAGACACGGGGCGGCTCGCCGGAACCGGGCCAGCCTCCTGGTCGCATACCGTTTTTTTACTTTCTCTTCACTGGTCTACTTTTACTCACTCACCCTCTCCCTCTCCCTCTCCCTCTCTCGCTCTCTCTGCAGCGATGGCAGCTATCCGAAGGACGAGGGCTCCAGCCAGGAGGTCACCCAGTCTCTGTTTGTGGGCGAGAGCCAGAACCGAGGCTCCAACGGAGGCCAGAACAAGTACTGGGGTCTGGGAGGAGCGGACGGGAGGTGGAGGACGCTGCCCAGGAACAGGTATAGTTACATTACATTTAGGCTTTTGTAACCCATTTAGACCTGAGGACAATTCTACAAATGCCTTCTAAATCCTGACAGTTTTCTGAAAAACCTCATGTTTCTATGTCAGTAGTTCTCAAACATTTTCATGTCAAGGACCCCCAGAAATATATGTAATTTGGCCACTGACCCCCATCTGAAAATACGTTGTTTCAGGGCCCCCAGGAGCAAAGATTTTTGTTAAATTGTAGTGAAAGCATGTATTCAAAGATTTGCACCACATTGTCACGATTTTTCAAAAAATACAACCTCGTAGCGCGGCACTCTGTGCCGCGATATGAGCTTGTAGATCTGCTGTTTTTCAATAGCAAAAGCATAACATGATTCTTAAAACACCAAAAGGGGTTCTCTCGCCCCGGAATGGGCTAAACAAAAATTGCACATGCAAGGCAGATTTGACTTATAACGGAGCTAAGCTAAGTAATAGCTTAAATGTGTTGTAGTTCCTCAACATTCCTTATGTTCACACATGCAACGGCTAGATTGAAACTGTGCCATTCGAATTTTTCCCATATAGAGAGTATGCACATGCATGATTTTCCCATCAGGACACGGCCCCCTCATCTAGACTGAGTGGCAAAACATTGAGCAGCATGGAAATGTCACATAATACAGGAGGCAGCAAAATGTTGTCTTATTGAAAACAAGCACTTCCAAACTCTGACACAGAAAAATAATCAAATGCAGGGCATTTCTTGACAGAAAGTAGCTCATAACGTTTCTATGGTGGATTTTTATGAAACAAATACTTTGCAGATAGAAAGAGGATAATTCAAGCTTTTCGTACAGTTGCAATGTTGGTGAGTTTAACATTGTTTAATGCAATCAGACAGGACTTTTCTGTTTGGATGGGTAGTGTTTTTTACCAATCAGTGGGCGTTCCCGCATAACTTCCAGGTACGATGATGTCATGTGCATACCCTCTATAGTAGGCTCAATGTGTTATGATTGACAGCATGACGAGGCCTTTAGTTGAACGCGCAAATGAACACGTTTGTCACCGTCGCACAAACAAGGGACGAAATTAATTTTGCTCATATGCCACCAAAATGTGGAACGCCCTACCAACAGTCATTAAGACATGCAAATCCCTTGACTCCTTCAAAACCGCTCTCAAAGGGGCCTTCCCCCCGTTTGGGTCCTTGGACCACTGTCCATGGTGCATAAAGGGATGTCCATTCTATTGTACTCTGTTGGTGGTGGTCGCTGCTGTGCTGCAGTGTTGATTTCGTCGACTAAAACTAAGACGAAGAATGTTCGTTGACTATACCTTTTTCCACTGACGAGAACTAAATGGGAACAAAATTAAAACTAAGCTATGACGACTAAAACTAAGACTAAATATATTGACATATATTGACTAATATCAAATACATTTTAGTCGACTAAATCAACTGTAGATTAATCGACTAAAATCTCATGATATTTAGTCGACTAAAACTAGACACTAAAACATTACGGGTGACTAAAATGTGACTAAAACTAAATGAAAACTATTCAAGAGACTACGACTAATCCTAAAATAGAAATAGACATGCTGTGCCCTGGTCAAAATGACTTCCGGCGGGCCCTGCATACCAAAGCTACATTGGAACATGTCCATTATATAGTTTAACAATGACTCTAGTGGAACATGTCCATTATATAGTTTAACAATGACTCTAGTGGAACATGTCCATTATATAGTTTAAGAATGACTCTATAGTGGAGTCCGCTCAACGCTCAAAACAGAGCTTTATTTGTTTCCCACGAGAATGTGGAGCCAGAAACACTTACACCCGTTGAAATGGAGGACATAAAAAGAATCGAACGGAACTGAATGGAATATCACCCCAAATCAATATGTTATGCTGTATTGTGTGTTGATGGACAGGCCAGACATTGTGAACAGGGACGTGCACACATGGACATCAAAGGGGGGCTTTTACCCGTCTGTGTACAACAACTGCCCTCTCCAGACCACTAATGCAGCATTTACTATATGGTGGAAGAAAATGCAAATGTCCCTCCTCTCCTTTCCATGCCATGCCGGAAGGCAGCATTCAGAAGAATAGATTTTTTCCAAAGTCTCCTGAACTTTGAACGCAACATTTTGCGTTGAGCAAATTTGTTTCGAAAACCATGCCGTACACCTGCATCTCCAGCAGAGTGCTGGCTTGCGCCCCGAAAATAGCTGATCTGCTATTTTCGCTATTTTGAGATTGTGTGTTTTAGGGGGCTTTTGTCAGTATATGAAAACCCTAGATATCCTCAACAGTTTCTTGTGGAAATAATGAGGGAGACAGACAGACAGACAGCGTGTTAATGTCTTGAGCAACTTTCCCTCCAGTGACACTTGAGACGTTTGTTAAAATAGATAGACAAGTAACTGCCATTAGCACTTACGAGTGTTCGTGGGTGTGCGTGCGCGTGTGCGCATGCAGGAACCCTTTTTGGTGTTTTAAGCATTATCCTCTCCTCTCCTCTCCTCTCCTCTCCTCTCCTCTCCTCTCCTCTCCTCTCCTCTCCTCTCCTCTCCTCTCCTCTCCTCTCCTCTCCTCTCCTCTCCTCTCCTCTCCTCTCCTCTCCTCTCCTCTCCTCTCCTCTCCTCTCCTCTCCTCTCCTCTCCTCTCCTCTCCTCTCCTCTCCTCTCCTCTCCTCTCCTCTCCTCTCCTCTCCTCTCCTCTCCTCCAGAACATTTCCCATCCGTGGGTTCCAGATCTACGACGGTCCGGTCCGTCTGACCAGCAGCACGTTCCGCGGCTTCGCGCCGACCGCGGATCGTTTCAGCTCCGCCGTGGGCTTCAACCTGAAGAACACCTGGCAGCTCACCCCCCGAAACAACCTGTCGCAGCTGGCCTTCCACCCCACGGTAAGTACCCCCAAACCCCCCTGAAACAACCCCCAAAACCCCCTGAAGCAGCATCGGTGTGTGTGCGTGTGTGTGTGTGTGTTTGTGAATGTAATGCACAATCTATGTAAAGCGCTTTGGATAAAATCGCTATATAAACGCACCATATTTGCCATTTACTTTTCAGTATTCTAATTAAAGAATAGAAATAACAGTGAAAATAGTATCAATATGCAGAAATACTTTGTTAAGTCCGGAATTCAATATGTACTTAAATTTCCAAAAGTAGAAAGTATACTCGGGTATTCAAATGCATAAAATGTCTAAAAATAATATATATATATATTTTTTTAAATAGCAGATCTACAAGCTTTGCAAAGCGACACACCAATTTGTGCTTCCCGGTCCTGGAATGGGTTTAATCGGTATAAAAAAGAAGCAGTTTGAGAAGCACACCCTGTGCCTCAGGTGACCTGATTTGCTGCTCGTCGAGGCTGAATTATGTCCGTTCCTCGGGTTCATTCCATCAGGTGTCTTTAGTTTTATCCCCTTTTTGTTCCTACGCTAAACGTCGACACATGCTCCTGTGGCGGTGTTTTCATATTAGTCTACTTGCCAGCCCATAGATCCCCATTGTGAACCCGGAGTGACTCAGTCCCGGGTGCAACATTTCTAGCATAAAACGTTGGTGTACTCAACATGTCCGGGTGGACTATATTGTCAGTACTGGAACAAACAACGAGGTAGGAGCGCACGCCAGTCGTGGGGAGGTGCTGACCGCAGGAGATAAAACTTTAAAAAAAGGAAAAGAGTCCGCACAGCTCGTAGTCACGATGCAAGAAGCTTTTATTGAACCGACGTTTTCGGCAAATGCCTTCTTCAGGGTTAGGGTTACATGCCTAATAAATAAATAAAAATAACTAAGTAAACCCTGTAGCTGCATTTTTCTCGAGACATAAAAGCATACAAAGAGTTGTCCCTCAAAAGTAGTGGAACAATAGCAAGGGACACGCAAAAAAATCACAACGTGGATTTATTTTTCCTGACTTCCACCCGACGAAAACGGCATAAAAACTAAAACCCATGATGACAAACTATGACTAGATATACCGACAAAACATTGACTAAAATGTTAAGGAGATATAGTGGAGAAGAGCTCATTTTATGTGTAATTGCACTTGGGTTGTTAGCAGATCTACAAGCTCACAACCCCTTCGTCCGTCTGTCTTGTATATCCTGAGGGTGTGTTTGAGACAGACAGACAGACAGACAGCGTGTAAAAGAGAGAGACCCCATGCAGAGTCAAGACTGGCAGCCTTGACAAAAAGTTTAAATCATAGTTCTGCTGCCCTCTAGTGTTGGTAGAAGTAATTGCTTGGCAGTGCAGTTTTACAGCCATCAAAAAGCAGTGCTCAAAACTTGCCCGGGACCCAAACTTGTGAAAATAGCAGATCTACAAGTGTGCAACACTTCACTTCTTTTGTTGCCGTTTTGCCTTTGAGAGCAGAGTAATCTACTGTAGTAAGAGAGTGGTGACACTAGCGTTGACTCCCATTGTATCAATGGAATGCGGAAGTGCTCATTCTATCTCAAAGGGATAGTTCCAATGTTTGGAACTATAGCCCATAGCACCCCGCTTTGCGGCGAGATCAAAGCGTGTCGCCACTCTCTTACTATTCCACTCGGATTGAGAGATGGACATGTGTAAAGTCGGCTGACAGGAAACGGGGAGAGAGATGGGGGGTCTTTCGGGATCGGGAGTCGAACAAATTAAATTTGTTAAATTGGAAAAAGGGCTTCGTTAAGACCTCCATATTATTATGGTCAATGTCTGTGTGAAAAGTGGGAGTGATTGGTGCAGGTGGTGAGGAGATATGGCAGTGTTTCTGACAGACATTCAGACAGACATTGACAGAATTATAGTATGATGATGATAAACGATGATAGCTTAGCATCCCGGACATCTGACTGTGTAGCACAGTGGAGAAAACTAGCGGATGTTGTGATCACGTGGACAGGAAATGACATCGCCAGATTCCCTCTATTTGGTAAAAATCTGCATAATGGTGAAGTTACCGCCACCATCATGACTCAGTGTCTAATACTATAGGATTACCGTGGTAGAATGAGATATAGTGTGTATGTCACGGATTTTTCTATTGGCATTAAAATGACGAATTAAACGTATGAATAGTGCAGGTAGAAGGCACAATCCACTGTTAATCAGGGTGGCATGGCCATAAGAGGGTTAAAAAGATTATGCATTTATTTTACGCTCTCTCCCCCCTCATAGGTGGGTTTGCGGGCGTTCTTCGGTCGCCCCGGCCAGTGGTTCGAGGAGAACGACCTGGACGGCGACCGGACCTCGGTGTTCCACGATGTGGACGGCTCGGTCAGCGGCTACGCAGACACCTACGTGGGCCGCGCAGACAACTTCCTGCTGCAGCACCCCGCCTGCGCAGCCCTGCCGCGCTGGAACGCCGTGGTCTGCAGCGGAGCTTACGCTCAGGTTAGTGGTGGTCTGATTTCAGCTAATTACTGGTATTAAAATGTTATTGTCCTTTTTTTTAAATGTCCAATGTATTTGTTTTTAGTTTGTAAAGTTAATAATATCTCAAACTTATATAGCGCTTTTTACCCAAAGACGCTTTACATGGGGGGGGCTTTACAGAGGTAGCAACACATAAAAACAACTTTATTAGAAAAAAGGAAAAAACCACTAAAAGCTAAAGAACATTAAAATTTTGTTTGGTTTTGCGGACGTCGAGGAGGTTTGCATCACCAGACCTGAGGGAGCGATAGGGGACATGACGTTTGAGGACGTCACAGAGGTATGGGGAGCCAGGTTATTTAGTGCTTTGTAGGTGGTCAGGAGTGTTTTGAAGTGGATTCTTTGTTTAACCGGTAGCCAGTGAAGGTCTGGTGTAATATGGTTTATTGAGAACTTTAAAGGTGGTGCCGTAGAGGATACTGTTGCAATAATCAAGGGGGGATGTGATGAAGGCGTGGATGAGTGTTTCGGCTGCGGCAAATGACAGAGGGTCGGAGACGGGCAATGTTCTTGAGGTGGAAGAAGGCGGTTTTGGTGACTTGGTTAACAAAAAAAGTTGACATAACTAAAATGCATTTGAAATTGAATGAAAAGGTTACTTTTCAGGATTTCAATTCTAAAAATAGCAAAAAACTATTCGAGATTTCAATAAATAATAACAAAAAGTGTCTCTGCATCTGTCTCTCCGTCTTTTCTCTCTCACACACTCTCTACTGTCTCTCTATGTCTCTCTCTCCCAGGTGTACATCCAGACCCAGGGAGTGTCCAACCTCGGTCTGTCCATCCTCAGAGACGAGTACCCGGCGGCCCCTCTGGTGCTGAGGGGCATCAACCAGCAGGGGGCGCTGTCTCAGCAGTACCAGCCCGTTCTGATGATGAGCAAGAGCTACACGCTGCACTGGAACGGCCCGGCGCCGCGCGAGATCGTCCTGTCGCTCATCAACTTCAACAAGTACGGAGAAACCATCGTTAGCAGATCCACAACCCAATGTTGTAGATCAGCTAATTGCACGTTTGGGGGATTCCTCAAAAAAAAAAAAAAAAAAAAAAAAATATATATATATATATATATATATATGTGTGTGTATATATATTTTCTGGCCAAAGAGAACTTCCCCAGGGAAAGGAAGGGACCGCACACTCCAGAGTCCGGAGACTCAGGACAAGATTATTTGTGTGCCTGTTTACATACAGTATATATAAAATGTAATTCTAAATTCCAATACTTCATTCTGATTGGCTGGTTACCGTCACGTGACCGGTGTAAATTTCACCGATAACTCCTTCAATCACTTTTTATCGTCCTGCAGCCTTGTAGCTGAACTGGGGAAGGGGAGCGCTTGATTGCTTTACAAACACATGCCGTGCGGGTGTCTAAGCACCGCCCGGCTCATATGACTGTGAATGTGTGGCTCCAGGCAGCCCCGTAAATACATCAAGCGCTATTCTTCCGTCACATAGGCTACTTGCCGAGTAAAACCAAGGACTGTATAAAGAGGACAGGAAGCGAAGACCGTAAGGGCGCCGCCATGTTGCTCACATGGTGCTCCATGGAAGGAAAGAAACATGCGCAATGGGCTTTATGGAGCCAACACTTCCGCGTTCAGCTTCCTTGGTCTGCAACTGCGCATGTTTCTTTCCTTCCATGGAGCACCATGTGAGCGCCCGTACGGTCTTCGCTTCTTGTCCTCTTTAGACAGTCCTTGAGTAAAACAAGGAAGTGTTGTGGCTCTGGCTCGCTCGCTCTGATGGCGCAAAGCGTAGCTACTTTTGTGAATTTAATAGTTTTATTAGGTTAATATTGCTATATGTTTGTAACCGTTTTAGAAAAGCAATAAGCCACTCGAGGCCCCAGCTTACCGGGTATTTTACACTGGCTGGGAGGTAGAAGACCCTCCGCGGCGTGTCGGGTCTGCCTACGCCCCCAGCCAGTGTAAAATACCCGGTAACCTGAGACCTCTCGTGGCTTATTGCTTAAGTAACTCGTGACCCAAGGCCATAACATGACCCAGAATCTGTGTCTCCCTCTCCCCCTCAGAGATGACTGGGTGCTGGTGGGGCTATGCTACCCGTCAGACACCACCTTCCAGGTACGGATGGAGCTCCACAGCACCTTATGTAGACTTAGATAGCATCTTATACAGACTTATAGCATGTTACGTAGAGTAGACAGCACTAGAATTGCATATAGTCATAGCACTTTATAGTATATACATAGTATAGTATAGTATAGTTTATATGTATAGTTTCATTATATAGATATTCCACTGTTACGTTCTTAGCTTACGCATGTTTCATGATAACTACTTTGTATGTATGTGATGTATTGCCATGCTTTTTTTTCTTGCTTAATGTAAATCGTTCTGGATTAACCCATTCTGGGCGGGAACCCCTTTTGGTGTTTTAACTAAGCATTGAAAAAATAGCAGATCTACAAGCTCGTGCTTCGTTATCAATACAACATTAACGAGCTCCACCGCTATCATTAACGAGCTCATCCCTATCACTAACGAGCTCCGCCCCTGCCATTAACGAGCTCCACCCCTAAACTTAACGAGCTCCACCCCTATCACTAACGAGCTCCGCCCCTGCCATTAACGAGCTCCACCCCTATCACTAACTAGCTCCGCCACTGCCATTAACGAGCTCCACCCCTAACCTTAACGAGCTCCGCCCCTATCATTAACGAGCTCCACCCCTAACCTTAACGAGCTCCACCCCTATCATTAACGAGCTCCGCCCCTGCCATTAACGAGCTCCACCCCTAACCTTAACGAGCTCCACCCCTATCACTAACGAGCTCCGCCCCTGCCATTAACGAGCTCCACCCCTATCATTAACGAGCTCCACCCCTATCACTAACGAGCTCCGCCCCTATCACTAACGAGCTCCACCCCTAACCTTAACGAGCTCCGCCCCTATCATTAACGAGCTCCGCCCCTAACCTTCCAGGTGGTGGCTGACATCAACGACCGGCAGAGCAACAGCTTCGATGACTACACAGACTATGGCATGCTGTCCAGCCTATCAGAGCTGGAGAAGAGACCCGCCGAGAGGAAGTACTACTTTGACCGCTCCGTGGGGTGAGGATAGAGCTCAGTACTGCCCCCTCTGGGCCTGGCATAATTGTTACGTTAGTATAGTATCGCCCCGTCGCAACTGTTGTCCCCACCAGGCCGAAGGCCCGGTCAGTGGTCCCCCGAGCCCACTTTGAGAAGCACCGAACTAACCCTAACCCCTCCCCCAACCCCTCCCATCCCCTAACCCCTCCCCTCCATCCAGACTGCTGTGGCTGTTCCTCCGAGCCAGGCACGGGCGCGACGGCCACAGCTACTGCTCCGTGCGCGGCTGTGAGCGCGTGAAGGTGACGGCCAGCACCTCCTCGTCCAGGCAGACCTGTAACTGCACCTCCAGGGCATACCCCAAGTACAGCCGCGTGCCCACGGCCGCCGTGCCCATGCCAGTGCACAGCGCCCAGCCCTGCCAGGGCTGCGGTGCCAAGCAGGTCAGTGTGGACTTCGTCCACTAAAACTAAGACGAAAAATGTTTGTCTACTAAGCTACGATGACTAAAACTATGACTAAATATATTGACAATTTCGTCAACAAATAAAAACTAGACTAAAATGTTAGGAAGGGTCTAGTGGACAAGAGATCCAGTACTGTATAAGGAATGTTACACTTGGTTTCATGCTGAAAATAGCTGCGACACGTTGTGAGCTTGATCTGCTCTTTTCAGCTAGTGTAAAATCTGTCATTAAGACGGCATCAAGGCCCACCGAAATACATTTTAGTCGACTAAATCAATGTATCTTATGATATTTAGTCGACCAAAACTAACACCAACACTACAATGTGACAAACTAAATGAAAACTATTCAAAAGCTAAATAAATCTAAATTTGCTGCTAAAAACAACACTGAAGCTCCCCAACCCGTCCTTGTCCAATAGGCACGCAAGAGAGGAGACAGGGCAAGCCGTCCTTCTCACCCGTTGAGATGCACGTTAAATGACAGAATGAATCGATCGTTTAAGTAGCAAGAGCTTCAATATGTCTTCTAAATCTAGTCGACCAGGCCTGCAGTAGGCTATGCACTGGACACATGTCTTCTAAATCTAGTCGACCAGGCCTGCAGTAGGCTATGCACTGGACACATGTCTTCTAAATCTAGTCGACCAGGCCTGCAGTAGGCTATGCACTGGACACATGTCTTCTAAATCTAGTCAACCAGGCCTGCAGTAGGCCATGCACTGGACACATGTGCATTACATTGTTTCAATATATTATAAATATGAGGAAATGACAGAGGGAGAAACAGTATCCAACATCAACTCTAATGTTGCACGGTAAGACTACGGTCATTAGTATTATTGCCATCACCTGGGTGGGTCAGTCGTGTAACTTTCTTGACGTTAAGCCATGTATGTGTTCAACAACAAAGCCATGCAAAATAAAATATCACTGACAGCTATGAGGTGGTAAAAGCTTGTCCTGCAAAGGAACTATTTGGATTGGCATTGGACAATCTCTTTTTGGGATGGGATTTAACGAAGGGCTAATTATTGTTACCTAATCGCAGCCTAATTATTTGAGATGCTCACCATAATGTTTGCATAATCGTCATGTTTAAAAATGCCCATAAGTTTTCAAACGTTTTGGTCCCTTTCTCTCTCGATCTACAAGCTCAAAAGGCATTGCGATGTGACACATTTTGAGCTTGTAGATCGGCTAGTTTTGCTGATTTTGCACTGTGGTACGGCAAGTATAAAATATGGCTTAAGTTAACTTAATCAGACTAATCCATTTCGACGATTATATAAAGCAATGGCGTTATTGATTTTGTATAAAATAATGTGTGTGTGTGTGTGTGTGTGTGTGTGTGTGTGTGTGTGTGTGTGTGTGTGTGTGTGTGTGTGTGTGTGTGTGTGTGTGTGTGTGTGTGTGTGTGTGTGTGTGTGTGTGTGTGTGTGTGTGTGTGTGTGTGTGTGTGTGTGTGTGTGTGTGTGTGTGTGTGTGTGTGTGTGTGTGTGTGTGTAGCTGGTGTTCTCCAGTGAACCGTGGATGCTCTACCTCCAGACTCAGATCAAGTCTCTCTCCCCCAAAGAACAACAGAATGGAGACAACATGTCCTTTATCACTGTGAGTACAGACATCCTGTCTGTCTCTGACACTGTGAACCACTCCATACTGCTAAACAAGCTGAAGGCATTCGGTTTTGATGGCCCATCGTTAAACTGGGTGAGATCTTACCTTGAGGGAAAGAAACAGGTGGTCGATGTGAATGGTACCCTGTCTACCTCCCTCCCAGTAGAGTGTGGGGTCCCCCAAGGGAGCATCCTAGGGCCTCTACTGTTTCTAATTTATGTAAACGACATGAACTCGGCATGTAAATGCAATCTGTTCTTGTTTGCAGACGACTCAGCTCTCGGACAAAGATAAGTCGCAGGTCGAGAGAGTACTCAGCACAGAGCTCGGTAGCATCTGTCTTTGGCTCTCCGACAACAAATTGTCACTGCACTGGGAAAACTGAGTCTATTCTGTTTGGTTCAAGTCATAACCTCAACAAGTCCCCGGGCTTCACAGTTGGAGTGGGTGACAGTGTGGTCACAAATAGGGAAGAGGTCACTTACTTGGGCTTTATACTAGATAACAAACTCACGGGTGAAAAAATGGCAATGAAAGTGATCTCAAAGGTCAACCAGAGAACTCGTTTCTTGGGCAGGATATCCCCTTATGTCAACAGCAGTGCTATGAGGACCTTGGCCAGTGCCCTCATCCAGTGCCACTTTGACTATGCGTGTACTTCATGGTACAGAGGTATCTCCAAGCTTTTGAAAACAAAGCTGCAGACCTCCCAAAACAAGCTTGTGAGGTTACTACTAAAATTGAACCCCAGGTCTCATCTTACCTCTGCCCACTTTAGTAGCCTGGGATGGCTAAGAGTGGAGGAGAGAGTATCTCAGCTCTCATTGTGTCTGGTCTTCAAGATCCTAGGTGCCTCTTTTCCAGAGTACCTGCTGGGCTACCTGCCCAGAGTGAGGGATGCTCACAGGTACTCAACCAGAGGAAGTCCTTATGATCTAGTTCCCCCCCAGTTTCAGGACACTCAAGGGAAAAAATGCTTTTTACTATGCAGCCACTACTCTGTGGAATGCACTCCCTCCAGCCCTGAAATCCCTAGATTCTATTGCAATATTTAGGAAAGACGTGAAATCATGGCTCCATCTACACACTAACTGGTCATAGTTAGCTTCCGACCCTGGATAGCCCATCTCTTATGCTCAGGACTATTCTCTCAGGGTACCTCTTGTCCTATGTATATAGTTCCCAGCCTTATATGTAAGGATTATTTATTATGTTCCATGGTTGTTTTGTCTGTACAGTATGAATGTGTATAGTTTCATGTTACAAAGTCGACCACAATGGAAACAAGCGAAGGCTTTTTTGTGTCTAAGTCCATTTGGCGTTTTTTAAATTTCTGTCATTTTCTTAAACTGCCAATGAAGTATTCTATCTATCCATCTATCTGAGACAACATGTCCTTTATCACTGTGAGTACAGACATCCTGTCTGTCTCTGAGACAACATGTCCTTTATCACTGTGAGTACAGACATCCTGTCTGTCTCTGAGACATAGCAGATCTACAAGCTTGTAGCCCGGCACCGAGTGCTGCGCTATGAGCTTGTAGATCTGATATCTTTGAAAAATTGTGAAAACGTGACACACATCTTTGAAAATAATATCCTTTCAGAGCCAAAGTTTTTAACTCAAATCTTTGCTCCTGGGAGGGTCCCTGGAACAACATATTTTCAGCTGGGGGTCAGCGGCCAATTACATATAATCTTGGGGGTCCTTGACATGAAAATGTTTGAGAAGCACTGACATAGAAACATGGGGGTTTTCAGAAAACTGACATGATTTAGAAGACATCTGTAGAATCGTTCCCAGGTCAACATGGGTTAACAAAATGTCATTCTTTCCTACTGACTGTCAGGTGAACGAGGTGAGCATGTCCTTCTCCCAGGCTGGGTTCTTCCTTGTCACTGTGGACGCCTGCTCAGGGAAAGTGTCCAAGAAAACCTCCTTCCCAAAGCTTGACTCCAGGATGGAGCAGTACCTGACCACTGGAATACCTAAGAGGTGACTAACATTCCTTTGTCGAAGTGCGTGTGAGTGTGCATGCACGTGTGCGCGTGTGTGTGTGTGCGTGTGCGCGGCTGCGCGCATGCACAAATCACTAGAATCCAAGTGATTAGTCTACCTATTTTGTACTTACAATTACATGACTGTAAACAAACATTAAAAGTCCATAGACTTGACTGCCATATGATGTCCTTTCAAAACCCAGACGTTGGAGGGCCTAGCAGTGCCTAACACCCCTCGAAAATGTAATTTTATAAAAAATGTATTACTAGTTTTTAATTGATTGCATTTGTTTGATTTAAGTTTTGCACACCTAGTGAAAATGCCATGGGGATTCAGAGAACTGGTAGATTCATGAATAAAGGAAAGGAAAGGAAAGGAAATAAAATGAAAGAGGGAGGCAGAGACAAACGGATGAATGAAGGAGGAAATGAAAGAAGGGTTGAAAGAGAGAGAGAGAGAGAGGGAAGCTTGTTTGATTGTAACGTCCGGTCATGTGATCAGGTCTATAGTGCTGATGGCGACGCGGGGTCGTCCGGACGGCCTGATGGGAGTGGCATCACACCTGGTCTCGTTAGGAACCGCCAAGGCTGCAGATTTGCATACGAAAGGTGAGTGT
>NC_139710.1:40268783-40274083 GCF_964188405.1 Protomyctophum parallelum
TCCGTTCACTTCATGGGGCCATGCAGTCCAATGGTCTATGCTGGGCTCGTGCGAGTACATGAACCACGTGACCGGGCTGTTTTCTGACCCCTCAATGTCATAACTCTGTCTATACTATATGGCTCTGGGTCAGATGTGGGTGGGGGTCCCCTCCCCTCCCTCCCCCCCGATCCAGACAAGCATAGGGAACGGCTGCAGACTAGTGGAGAGCTGGACACCAGCCCTTTTTTTACTCTTGAGTAATGTACAGACTTTTAGCTGACTGGAAGAGCAGGGCTCCCCCACTGAGCAGTGAATATCTTTTCTCTACGTGTGTGTTTGTGTGTGTTCGTGTGCGTGTGTGTGTGTTCGTGTGCGTGTGTGTGTGAGAGAGAGAGGACATGCCTTTAACCACTCTACTGTTGTAAAACAAAACAAAATAACAAAACAAAGTTGTTTTTTTCTTCTTCATGACAGACCTCTAGCTGTCTAATTAACCACATGAACCCTGACATCCCGCAGCTGTTCTGCTCTGGGCATGATGTCATAAAAATAAATTGATGAAACATTCGACGAAAAAAGATGACACATTAAGCTCGCAACGCTATACCGTGTCTGCTATTTTTTCCATTTTTACGTGCGCCTAGAAGTATGCCGGGTTTTAAGTGGTCATATTATTAATATTATTAGAAATGAGCTTTGCAAATATTGCTGTTTGGTTTATTGCCTCAAAAATGTATAATGTAAGTAAAATGCCAAAACGTGTCCTGAGTGACAACGGTGTGCCGAGTCTGTAGGGGAAAAAAAGAGCGCCGTAGATTTTGTTTTTGTTTTTGTAATTGTGTGTGTACGTGTGTGCGAATGTGCGTGAACTGTTGACTCTCGTGAAAGTTTCTGATGAAGATAATTCCTTCCCTCATTGTTTTAATTATGAAATTATGAAGATTAATAAACATGTATGCCTTGTGTTGGGAAAAAAAAGAAAACATTTCTTTTCTCATTTTCTGCCTGCACCGAGTGCCGCGCTACGAGCTTGTAGATCTGCTTTTTGTTTTAAACCGTGAAAATGTGGCGCCAATCTTTGAGGTCTGTGGAATAACATATTTTCAAATGGGGGTCGGTGGCCAATTAAATATAATTTTCGGGGCCCTTGACATGAAATATTGAGCACCACTGATATAGAAACATTAAGTATTGATAACCTTCGATTAACCGGTTAGTTGATAAGTGACGTTTTTGTAAAAAATCTGATAATCTTAATTTCCCTCAATGTCTAACATACAAATCTAAATTTTGCTGATATACATAAATTATACTAAAGGCATATCACAGATTCACAGGTATGTTCCTTAATCAAATATGTATTTGACCATTATAATACTTTTGGAGGGGATAATCCCCCCTCCTCGTAAAACTGAGGGGGTTGACCCCCCTATCTGCGCGCCTTCCAAACAGAAAAGTCCTATCTGATTGACAGCCCATACATCCAAACAGAAAAGTCTTATCTGATTGACAGCCCATACATCCAAACAGAAAAGCCCTATCTGATTGACAGCCCATACATCCAAACAGAAAAGTCTTATCTGATTGACAGCCCATAGGCCTACATCCAAACAGAAAAGTCCTATCTGATTGACAGCCCATACATCCAAACAGAAAAGTCCTATCTGATTGACAGCCCATACATCCAAACAGAAAAGTCCTATCTGATTGACAGCCCATACATCCAAACAGAAAAGTCCTATCTGATTGACAGCCCCATACATCCAAACAGAAAAGTCCTATCTGATTGACAGCCGATACATCCAAACAGAAAATTCCTATCTGATTGACAGCCCATACATCCAAACAGAAAAGTCCTATATCTGATTGACAGCCCCATACATCCCAAACAGATTGACAGGCCATACCTCCAAACAGAAAAGTCCTATCTGATTGACAGCCCATACCTCCAAACATCTATATCTGATTGCATTAAACAACGTTAAACTCGCTTTGCCACTGATTGTGATATTTTTGACTAAATGTCGCCCTCACTGGTTGCCATGGAAAATGGCACGATAGGTCCTTTAATTAGGCTACAGCTGTGTTTGGCTGAGACGCCAGTACACACGCACACACTGAGAGCAGCAGCATGTTTGTTTTGAAACACTTCATGTATTATTGTCCGGAGGCTGCTGGAGCCTGTTCTAATTGTTTGGTTTGCTTTGCCCCCGTTTTATTTCGAAACTTTGACACGCTAATATTATATCATTATTCACAACTCCTAGCTGCCATAATGAAGTGGGTTGAATTCGTTAAGAGACTGAGGCATCAATCAACATCAACACACGGTGAGTAAAACAACAAGACAGACAGCCAATACGTCAAGTGTGCAGCTCGATTGTTGAACCGTGTTCTGGCGTAGAAAGGCATCTTGGCCCTATAGCCTACCAGTGGTTCCCAAACGTGTTCATGTCAAGGACCCCCAAATTGACACCAATTAGCCCACGGACCCCCATTTGAAAAGACATGCCAGGGCAGGGACCCCCATAAGAGAATATTTGTTACGGATCTATAGCAGTGCTTCTCAACCAGTTTAATTTCAAAGACCCCCAGTTTGACATGCATTAGTCTATACGGACCCCAAATGTAATGGCATTTCTATCTCTGTGACCCCAGTTTATATTGTAAAATCAGTGTTAATTTAATTCTGAGAGTACATTTGTACACTCTCAGAGTTACAGACCCATATAGGGTCCATTGGTTACAAACTATCATTTAGCTGGGGACACCCTGGAACTCCCTCAAGGACCTCTGGGGGTCCCCGGACCCCACTTTGGGAACCACTGCCCTATACATCAGTGCTTGCTTCAAACTTTTTCATGTCAAGGACCACAACCATGATACCCATTAGCCTGCGGAGTGCAGACCCCCCATTCGAAAATAAATGCCAAGGACCCCCATACGAGGATAGGCTATACGGTCCCCCATTTATATCTCTGGGACTGCATGGGACCCCTATGTACGTATAATAATAATAATAATAAAACTTTATTTGTATAGCACCTTTCATGACATGAAATGCAGCTCAAAGTGCTTTACAGAGCAACGGAGAAAGAAAGAAAAGAAAAGCAAGGCATAAACATTTAAAAAATAGTAGCCGTAATTATGCAATACAGTGAGGACATGAATAACAAAAAGAACAATTAAAAGCAAGAGGGTAGAAGTGGGTCTTGAGCTGTGCTTTAAAAATGTCTACAGAGGCTGCCTATTGTAAAAATTAATTGAACTCAGAGTGTACAAATGGGGGTCCAATTTGTAGCATACACTCTCTGACTTACAGACCCATAAGGGTCCATTTGGTTCCATACACTCTGACTTACAGCCATATAACAGTCCATTTGGTTCCTGACTATCATTTATAAGCTGGGGACCCCCTGGGACTCCCTAAGGACCCCTAGGGGTCCCCGGACCCCATCCACTGCTATAGGCCTAGTGGTCCTTGAGGGGGTTCCAGGTGGTCCCCAGCTATTGATGGAGAGTTGGTAAACCAAATGGACCCTTACAGATCTCTAACTCTTGAAAGTGTAGAATGAAACTAATCAAAAGCTCAATTATTGGTAATAATCATCAGTTAATTAAGTCTACACAATTAGATCATGTAGAATAATTGTAATTTTGATCGATGTTTGCCTGTTATCTCTCCTAATGGTACCAACATCAATACAGCATGGAATTGGACAAAATCTTATCCAACAACAACATATTATTTAGTTTTGGGTCTGAGAGGCTAAATGTCATAAAATGATACGTGGTCCGTACATGGCTCAAATGGAGAATAAATCATGGATTTTGATACGAAAAGGGTTGTGGTTAAAAAGGTACCATTATGCTGCCCGACATTTAACCATTTCAACCCAAAGGGTTGTGGTTAAAAGGGTACCATCATCATGCTGCCCTACATTTAACCATTTGAACCCAAATGGTTGTGGTTGAAAGGATACCATGCTGCCCTAATTTAACCATTTGAACCCAAAGGGTTGTGGTTAAAAGGGTACCATGCTGCCCTCAGGACCGGCACCAGGATGAAATGACAGAGGGGGCAATCGGGGGCAGGTATTGGACATGAAGACAATGCGCCACATTTGCATATCTATAGAGGGCTTTCAAGCAATGGAATTTAATTGAATGCCTGGAAATGTACCATTGTTTTGTCTGTAACTATTTGATCTAAGGGGGCAAACAGGTTGATTTAGGGGGGTAGACACCCCCTTTGCCCTCCGTGGCGCCGGGCCTGGCTGCCCTACATTTAACCATTTGAACCCAAATGGTTGTGGTTAAAAAGATACCATGCTGCCCTACATTCAACCATTTGAACCCAAAGGGTTGTGGTTAAAAGGGTACCATATGCTGCCCTACATTGATTGAACCATTTGAACCCTCGCATCCCTGTGAGGTTTGCTGTTGTTGAGTAACGGACCGAGGCTATACTTTACCATTTGCCCATTGGCAGTTGAAGCAGCCCACCACAGGGGGGTGTCAGTGCACACATGTGGGAATCGAGGCCCTGCATGGCTGTTGGGGTTACAAAACATACATTAACCACTTACAATGAGTACTTTGTACTTTTGGTAAGTTTAAAATGAATACATTTTGAATTTGGGACTTTTACACGTGAGAGAGCATTTTATATACTGCAATATTGATACTTTTACTT
Organism: Protomyctophum parallelum; assembly: GCF_964188405.1. Lineage (NCBI taxonomy): Eukaryota > Metazoa > Chordata > Actinopteri > Myctophiformes > Myctophidae > Protomyctophum > Protomyctophum parallelum. The sequence goes on from NC_139710.1 coordinate 40,273,462, forward strand.
AAGTAAAACATTTCAGTACTATTTGCACCACTGTTACTGAGATGTCATTGCAAAAAACAGCTGTGAAACAGTGGTTCCCAAAGTGGGGTCCGGGGACCCCCAGGGGTCCTTGAGGGAGTTCCATGGGGGTCCCCAGCTAAATGATAGTTTGGAACCAAATGGACCCTTATGGGTCTGTAACTTTGAGAGTGTACAAATGGAACCAAACGGACCCTAAACGGGTCCGTTTGGTTCCGTTTGTACACGCTCAAGAGTTAATTAAATTAACATTTATTTAACATTTATTTTACAATATGAATTGGGGGTCCCAGAGATAGAAATGCCATTAAATGGGGGTCTGTAGACTAATATGCATGTCAAGGGTTGAGAATCTCTGCTAGAGCCGTACAAATCTTCTCTTATGGGGGGGTCCCTGGCATATCTTTGCAAATGGGGGTCTGTCCGCATGGCTAATTAGTGTAAATTTGGGGGTCCTTGACATGAAAAGGTTTGGGAGCAACTGCTGTAAAAGTTTGATGTTGTAAAAGTTTTTGTCTGTGTTCCAGCATTGCCCCCTAGTGGCAGAGGCCCTAGCAGCAGGCAGCTAGCTGGCCCTGCTGGGAATGTGTGCACAGATTTAACA
>NC_139710.1:40274283-40376250 GCF_964188405.1 Protomyctophum parallelum
TATTAATTTTATTTGTTTGCTTGTGTTCATGTCAAGGACCCCCAAATTGACAATATTTAGCCCCGTGGACCCCCCATTTGAAAAGACATGCCAGGGACCCCCATGAAAGAAGTTTTTTATGGCTCTATATAGCAGTGATTCTCAACCAGTTTAATTTCAAGGACCCCCAGTTTGACATGCATTAGTCTACGGACCCCCCATTTAATGGCATTTCTATCTCTGGGACCCCAATTTGTATTGTAAAATCAATGTTAATTTAATTCTGAGAGTGTACAAATGGAACCAAATGGACCCATTTGTACACTCTCTGTCCGGTTTTTGGTGAGATTTGCCGGGATCCGAATTCCAAGAGATACAGCAGATAAGCTACGTTCAATACGCACAATTGATTTATTTAATGCTTCAATAATTTCCTTGTTTTACGAATCAAACATGCTTTTTATAGGGTTTTATTAGTTCATTCCTTAAACATAAACACATATAACATTCACACGTTTGTTCAAACTTCCCCAATGCAGACTGACAAATAGTACCCTGGAACTTGTGCATTTGGCACGGCTTTAAAGTCTAATGCCTAACCTACTCTCATTTGGTGAAGTGTGGTTAATATTGAACACTTGCAACTATGTGCAACTATGTGGTTTTAAATCTACCATTCAAGATTATTGGTTGGAGACAAGAAACACAAATAAACATTTGGTTACAACCTAATTATCATATTAAACATTTATAACATATTTATGGAATAATGCACATATCATATGATTATATTTACCGCTGGCCTCACGCTGATCTCTATCTTGTCACGGTGGTGTGGTGTAGAATCTAACTTCAACTTTCCATCAACAGTGTACTTAGACCAAAGAGAATGCCTTTGCAGCCAATCAAATGACAGGGTCAGTTTTTCTGCCCCCATCCTTTAGCCAATGAGAAGCCACAGACACCTTTGCCTGTGGATTCTGACATCAGCCCCTCGCAACAGCCCCACCACTTCCGGTCATGCGAGCTGTTGCTTATCTAGATCAAAATGTCTAGATTAGCTGTAAGATCATTACATTCTTATATTATCTAGGCTTTACTAACCCAGTATAATAATGGTTACATTTAGAACACATTTTACAATGAAAGGAAGAATTTACCAGGTCATGGCTTCTCCCTATACATCTGCTCAGTGACTCAGAGTTCTCTCCTTGCCAGCCTGTGGCCAGGTCATAAATCCCTTTGTATTCACAATCAAGATTAGCTCACAACCCCCTTTACCAGGTTGCTTCAATGGAATGTGCAGTGAGAGACCCTCAGTTCTCCCTTGCAGTCTTCATCAGTGTGAAATAGCTGATCAATAATTATGACCTAAATATATTTACCACACTTCTGATAACACATCATCGCACATCCATATATAATTCAACACCCCCTACGCAGATATGAAAAATTGATATGGTTTTGATCAATTTTCCATATCTGAGCGATTTTTTCTATTCGGGCGTCTAACATGGTTTTAAGTTATAACGTTTATACAACTTTTAAAACACACTAAATAACACAACACATCAACTCATTAGAAATCAATGCTACTTAATGTTTGTAATAATGTGTGATGGCTGGAAGTGAACTATATTTGGTTAGTTCCTCCTCTTATTTCACTCCTCCACTTTTTGGGAGAAGCAGATTCTTGCCATGTCAGTCAAGCCTGATTGCCATGGCATTATTTCACCTCCTGTCCGTTTTTATGGCTTCCTGCCTGGACAAAAGGTTAATTCTTTATCTACACATTCCTCTAACTTAACTTGGTCAAGCTGGAGGAGAATAAGCAGTCGCGTCTGCTAAACCTTATCTCAACACCCCCATCTGTCTGTTCACAGAATGTGGACATTGGATAAACACAGTTTACACAAATGCAGTTTATTACCTAACTAACCTACACAAACCCTTTCTGGCTTTGTTACTTTGTTAGGGAATTCCAAATTGTAATTGAACAAATAACCTATTTTGTATTTCAATCAACTTGGTTTCTTTCAACCTTTTGGATTTTTTAACTTTAAAGCAACCCAATTGAAAATTGCAAGTTTGCAACATTTTCACCACACTATGTGTTTTCCACACATGTGGTTGGTTTGTGCATGTGTGTGTGCGTGCCTGTGTGCGCGCACGCGCGCTCAAGCACCACCTCTTCACACGTGCACTACACTTCTCTCCCCTCATTGAAGAGAAGTAAATCATTATTCAGCATTCTTCAACACAATTAAACACCACATTTTTAATGCACAGTTCAGTCACACATTTGTCCATGTGAGTGTGTGTGTGTGTGTGTGTGTGTGTGCTGATTGCAGATTGTGACACCTGATTGTCACTACATCCCCATTTCCTGCTGTGTGCAGAACAATGGGGGGGGGGGGAGAGCAAATCACTTGCTCTCCCTGGTTGTGTCAGCCCCTGGTCTCACTGACTCAGAACTGGCAAAAACGTTTTTCCATTTCCATCTCACTTTAATTTTCTTTATCTCAGGGTCGGACAACAGAGCCTTTTTCTTAGCTTTGTCAGCTGCTCGACAGGCTTTGCAATGACAAACAAGCCCACAGGCGCATACCTGTGTTGGCACTGTGGTCAGCTTCTTTGTCTGCTGCACAGATGGCCCAGATTGTACCATACTGGATTTCGCCACCCCTGGTTTGTGAGGCGACTTACCCCCTACGGTGGTGAATCCCCGGGTTCCATCATCACACTCGTTTAAGACCGGTCTGGCCTCTTTCCCCTTGGGCCCACCCCCTACGATGGTGAATCCCCGGGCTGTGAGTGTGTGTGTTTTGGATGTCTGCACCTCTGACTGAACGCGAAGACTGGCACCGATAATGCCATCCATCGAACCATTCAGCGTCTTTGTGATGAGGTGCTTTGACTCCTTGGCCCCGCCTTCGATCTCCATCGCTGGCACGGCGTTGATGGGCAAGGTGGTGTCAGTTGGTTCTGACCCCCCCGCTCCTGTTGAGGAAGTGATGTGATGCTCCAGGGTCTCGATCCCTGGCCAGCTTCTCACCTCTGCTCCTTTTGACAACTGCACTGTGGCGGTTGTCTCCCCTGTGTCGTCCACAGGAATCTCCACGCCAGCGACGTCCGTCACTGGCTGGACTTTGATGGACGAGCAAGTGACTTCCTCCAGGTTCTGGACCCCTGGCAGGCTCACCGGTCCCGTCGTTGTAGTCAGCTGCGCTGTCTCTTCTGCGATGTCCACAGGAAGTCCCACGCCAGCGATGCTTGTCGCCGACGTGGGTTCGATGAACAACTGCTCTGCTGCTTCCGCTGCTGCCGCCGTCCCTTCTGTGTCGCCCACAGGAACTTGCCCCTCGCCAGTGACGTCCGCCTCTGGCATGGCTTCGATCCCCAGCTCTCCCGCTGGGCCCGTAGATTGGTCTGGTCCTGCAGGATTACTGAAGTTACCAGGCTGCTCCGTGGTGACAGGCTGCATCGGTGGCCCGTCTTCCCGCCCCTCTGGCGTCCACGTGGCTTCCCGCCCCTCTGGCGTCCACGTGGCTTCCGGAATGTCACATCCGGTCATCTCCGTCACTTCTCCCCTGGGATAGAGAAGGATCATGTTTTCCGGCCTCGGCCGGCTTTCCCTGCATTCTGCAGGCTTATCACAGGGGCCTATCTGGCTCCCTGCTGTGTTCCTAACACTTCTCAACTCTAGAGCTTCCATTATTTTTTCGAAGCTAAATACAGAGCATATTTTTAAACAAGATACTAAGTCCTGCTTCTCTTTTTCAACAATATCAAACCTGCCCACGCTTTCTAATCTTTTGATATAGAATGCGGAGAGATCTTTCATGTCTCCTCTTTCAATTTGCAGTTCAATTACCTGATCTGGAATACTGCTTAATGAGCCCCATTTGAGGCTCTCTCCCAAACTAAGCGCCATATTACAGCAACGAAGTTTGGACTCTTTACAGCCATCCTGTAGCTGCTTAAGCCAATTTTCTGTAAAAGCCATCTTACCCCCTCCTCCCCCACTGGTAACAATTTGTTAATAGGGTTAGTAGACAGAGGTTAGTGGTTAATTGACTTCACAACTCATTCACACAATTGCAAATGGTTAGTTTTCGCCCAGTTAATAATAGTTATATTAACTTGGACTCTAGGACACTCACTGTGCCCTCTTTTTACCGGGCGTTTCACGATTCGTATTTACGTATTTCGTGATCTCCACACAGTCTTTTATCCTCCCGAGACCTCAGTCTACGAGCAAAATAAGCATGCAACTTTTCCGAGCTGTCGCGTTGGCCTTTGACAAGGCAACAGCTTCTAACGGGTCCAACGATTTTATGCTTTTTACCAGGAAGGCCGTCCTTTTGACGGGTCCACAATAAATGCCTCACTGGTTACCGTGTTAGTGTCGCGTTTATAGTTATGATTAACATTCACCATGCTAATTTAACATGCATAACTATCTGTATGAATTAAAAGGATCCCATAAATCCCGTAATCAATACCTTAGCTAATAAATCTTTTATTAGTAGTCTACTACCAGATGTATATTAGCCGCGGACTGTCTACTCTATAGCATTATTAAATCTCCCAGATTTTACTATAGCACTATTCATAATAGTGGATGCTTACGGCACCAGGTTATATATTGACACGTCCTTAGATGCGATTTACCTACTTTGAAAGCACGCTTTTGCAGTGTTAAAACATTATTTGATTGTAACTATTTAATTACATCACGTTAACACAGCTTATCAAACCAGTCCCCTGTCACTCCCGTGTCAGACGGACTGCTTTCAAAGTCCCTTGCACTGTTTTAGTGCAGGGCGCATTTACATGACAAAAGTCACTTGCGCAGTGAGAAAAGGGATTTCCTCCTCACATGCACTCAAACTGGTGCGTAGTGAGAAATAGGGGTTTCCCTCCTCCCCCACACGCAACAAACTGCTGTCCTCTGTGCTGCCTGAGCACCCAGCTAAAATAGCCTATCTTTATTGTGTTGTTCACAGATAAAAGCACTATTATTATTTTAAACGGTCGGTTCCTAATCCGGCACAATTAAAACGTTATGTTTGGTTCAAATAGTCTAATAATCAGTTTCCTCACTGACCGCCGATAGAGTCTTTGCTCTAATCGATCAAATGACTAAATGCCAAACTTTTGTTTAAACCAGTCACTCATTTGGGGTGGCTGTGTTTAACTCCGTTTTCCATAGACCCATATCTATATGACAACGGGTTTTTACGATGTCGCATTTAGTTAGCCCAAATCAGACGCATTGCGCGTTTGATATGTAGACACTAACGTGCGCATCGATCGCCATGCGCTTTTACGCACGGCTTCACATTCGTCTGAATATGACCACATCAAACAATCCACAAACAGTGTCGTCGTTTCCTGAACGATCTCTATCTGAATTGTGGGGTTGTTAGTGAGGCACAATTCAAATACATATGTGTGCCGCGGTCTCCACTCACGGCTTTTATTTGTTATATTGTGGTCACTTCAGTGACTCCACCGACGCTGTTTCTAGTTTAGACAGCCCTCGGCCACAACATAAACTGTCTTTAAATCGTGCTCACTGTAGTGAACACTGATTTAAAGCCCTTCACAACACGGTAGCTATTTGAACTGTAATATCATGCCCAACCGGTTTTCAGTCTGGACTGGTATTATGTCTCAAATCGCCCGGGCATAACCCGACTGTACGCTGAGCCCAGCGCACGGCACCACATTGCTCGCTCGGCGGCGAGATATATACTCCGCACGGCGGCGGGTTCAAACTGCACTAACGGACGGTTCTTTTAACCGCACCCGATCCAACTGTACAGCCTGATTTAAACCTGGTATTAATTGGGCGCTTTAGCAGCCCCACCAAGTATAAAACTGTGCGCTTCACTAGCGCACGGCATCGGATTGAAACTGGAATATTTTATTCTGTTTGACTGTTTCAATTCGAGTTGCTGCTGTAGCAGCGGTTTAAACTGTGCACTCCCAGTGCACAGCTACGCAACGAATTAAACTATCCGCCTCGCGATTTAAACTGTGCGTTTTAATAGCGCACAGCTTTGATAGCGCTTTAATTCGCAACTGTGCACTGTTTAAGTGCACGGCCCCGATTTAAAACTGTCCGGTTTTTGGTGAGATTTGCCGGGATCCGAATTCCCAAGAGATACAGCAGATAAGCTACGTTCAATACGCACAATTGATTTATTTAATGCTTCAATAATTTCCTTGTTTTACGAATCAAACATGCTTTTTATAGGGTTTTATTAGTTCATTCCTTAAACATAAACACATATAACATTCACACGTTTGTTCAAACTTCCCCAATGCAGACTGACAAATAGTACCCTGGAACTTGTGCATTTGGCACGGCTTTAAAGTCTAATGCCTAACCTACTCTCATTTGGTGAAGTGTGGTTAATATTGAACACTTGCAACTATGTGCAACTATGTGGTTTTAAATCTACCATTCAAGATTATTGGTTGGAGACAAGAAACACAAATAAACATTTGGTTACAACCTAATTATCATATTAAACATTTATAACATATTTATGGAATAATGCACATATCATATGATTATATTTACCGCTGGCCTCACGCTGATCTCTATCTTGTCACGGTGGTGTGGTGTAGAATCTAACTTCAACTTTCCATCAACAGTGTACTTAGACCAAAGAGAATGCCTTTGCAGCCAATCAAATGACAGGGTCAGTTTTTCTGCCCCCATCCTTTAGCCAATGAGAAGCCACAGACACCTTTGCCTGTGGATTCTGACATCAGCCCCTCGCAACAGCCCCACCACTTCCGGTCATGCGAGCTGTTGCTTATCTAGATCAAAATGTCTAGATTAGCTGTAAGATCATTACATTCTTATATTATCTAGGCTTTACTAACCCAGTATAATAATGGTTACATTTAGAACACATTTTACAATGAAAGGAAGAATTTACCAGGTCATGGCTTCTCCCTATACATCTGCTCAGTGACTCAGAGTTCTCTCCTTGCCAGCCTGTGGCCAGGTCATAAATCCCTTTGTATTCACAATCAAGATTAGCTCACAACCCCCTTTACCAGGTTGCTTCAATGGAATGTGCAGTGAGAGACCCTCAGTTCTCCCTTGCAGTCTTCATCAGTGTGAAATAGCTGATCAATAATTATGACCTAAATATATTTACCACACTTCTGATAACACATCATCGCACATCCATATATAATTCAACACTCTCAGAGTTACAGACCATTTGGTTGGAGCCAGATCAAAATGCAGTTGCTCGCCTCCTCCTCCTCACTGCCTGACTGACACCCTGTCAATTCTTAGTGATTTAAAGCTTGTATTATTTGTTTTTAAAAATGAAACGGTTTGTAGAATGGGTACAGTTCAATGAGAGTATACACTTCAAGTATTGTAGCTATTTGAGTGCAATTATAGGTACTTAGTGAGTATATCCAATGTTTACGATAGTTTTACTTCTACTCCACATCTCGGATCCAAATATTGTACTTTTACTCCACTACATTTATTTGACGGCTGTAGTTTAATTTAATAGTCATTTTGTAGATTTGGATTATTATTACACAAAATGTATACATTAACCACTTCAGCCCTACAGTATATGCATTTGTTCCATTTGAGAATAGCCAGTCTACAAGGTGTCGCTTATATGTGATGCATTGTGAGCTTGTAGATCTGCTATTTTCAAAAACATTATACATTTGAGAACTTGAAATGAGTCACTGCATGAAGAGTACTATCTCCTCCTGATAATTTTAAGTACATTTAATACCAATACTTTGTACTTTTGTGACTACATTTAACTACATTGGATCCATTGAAACACAAGCAAAGTATCAGTTTTGGACCTACAGTATATGAGGTCTCCAGCTAACGGTGACCATTTCATTTATTCCCTTTCCTTTTTTCCCCTTATAGCCTTTGATTCCATTATACCCGCAACGGCACATTAAAGGATCGCGAGTGCTTTCTGTGGCAGCGCTTCCTTCAATTATGTAACACGGATGCTTTTGAAGTGTGTAAATACAATTAGGAGAAAATGCCAAGGCTAAAAATACTATGACGGTGTAGCCTACCGTATGCAGGTGTGTGTGTGTTTGCGGGGGAGCAGAGGTGGTTGTGAGTGTCAGCTCACTGGAAGCACTCTGCTGCTACACCAGTGGGTCGCAAATTGTCCTTGAGTGGTATCCAAATGGCCCCGTACAGGTCTGTATCCAAATGGCCCCGTACAGGTCTGTATCCAAATGGCCCCGTACAGGTCTGTATCCAAATGGCCCCGTACAGGTCTGTATCCAAATGGCCCCGTACAGGTCTGTATCCAAATGGCCCCATACAGGTCTGTATCCAAATGGCCCCATACAGGTCTGTATCCAAATGGCCCCGTACAGGTCTGTAACTCTGGTATCCAAATGGCCCCGTACAGGTCTGTATCCAAATGGCCCCGTACAGGTCTGTATCCAAATGGCCCCGTACAGGTCTGTAACTCTGGTATCCAAATGGCCCCGTACAGGTCTGTAACTCAAGAGTTACATGGAGGTCCTTGAAATATAGATAAATATATAATGTACTCATCGGCTTGTGGATTCAGAGCTTTCTGCTGTTTCTGTAGCTTTTTCTGTGTACAATTTAGGCATTTAGCAGAGTGTACTTCCAGTCTCTGGCGTGGAAATAAATGTTTGACACCACTCATTACAATGATTACATCACTCTGTTCAATTTCTGCTACGTGACATATATAGGCACATCTAATTAATATTAGTTTGTTTTGTATGGATTATATTTGAATGATGCTTTCACTGTCCTTACACCTCCGCTTGTCGCCTGTCTCGGTGCCTCCCAGTTTCCTGGTTTAGACTAAAATGTTAAGTACAGTGTATAGCTCTGGTCCATATAGCTCTAATGCTTCTATGATAATGCAGGGCAGAATCATATAGCATTGGAGCTATGGACCAGAACTGAGTACAGTACATCCCACTAAAGCTACGGATTTATGGAGGCATCCCTCCCACCTCAGTTGTTGTGGCACAAATAATACTCTGCTTTGCTGGACACCTGGTCATTTCGGATATTCTTCTGTGGAGTCTGGACTCAGACTACCCTGCCCATCAAGAGGAACAAGCTAGACCACTCACATTTCCAGTTGTTCTGAGCAGGGACACATGTCTGTGAATGAACTTGACCCTCTATGTCAGCGGTTCCCAAACCTTTTTGGCCATGCACCCCCTGTTACCTCCCGACCTAGCCCCACCCCTCCACATGGAAATATACATTTCATAACCTATATAGAGACATTGTTTGATTCATTGATTTATTAACAGTTTGCAGAATTACAGTACATTTCAAGTACAACTCAATACAAAAACTGTTAACTGTGAGTGCACGACCCCGTGAAACAATTACACTTGTTTACAATAGGGCTCACCATTTTGAATTCATCAAAACATTTAGAAACGTATGAATATACACAACTATATAGTCAAAACAGGAAATCATTATAGAGGAGGTAAAAAGGGAAAAGAAACATATACAATGAGGGGGGAAAAGGGGTGGGTGGGGGATTCAGATTTTACGGTTCACTCTGAAAGAATATTCAAAGATCTGTGCCTCATTTTCACGATCTTTCGAAAATAGCAGACCTACAAGCTTGTTGCCGTGCTATGAGCTTGTAGATCTGCTATTTTTCAATAGCTAAAGCATAGCTTAAAATACCAAAAGGGGTTCCCGCCACATCGCAGGTTTTGTGCTGAGGGTGGTCCTGAATAATGAAAGGCTTCCGACAGCCGTACGGGGGAGGGGGGTTGGGCATGCTAACGCGTCTCCCATAGTGACTCAGGATCTCTGGTGTGTGCTTAACTCAATGTCACAACAACCACAAAGAGCCGCCACACCCAATAGCCGCTCGCAAAGGTCAAATGGAAGAATACTGCATTATATAGAAATACTCCCATTAGAAGTAAGAGTCCGGAATTCAAAATGTACTTGAGTAAAATTGTAATGGTATGGCCTGGGCCGTGGCTCAGCGGTCCAGGCACCTTGGCTGGAGCTCGCATTTATCGGTTTACAGTAGATCAGCTTACTGCGGAGATTTCAGGAGACGGATCTCCTGAAATCTGATCGGAATGTGGCTCAAGTCACATTTGTAAAAAAAACTTGCATTCCATGTGACTTGTTTGTCAAAAATCTGATTCCACATCTCTGATTAAGGCCGGATTTGGCTGCCAGTGTCAATGGGGCCTAAGACCATCAAATGATGATTTTTAATCAGCTCGGGACGCTGTGTGCACTGGCGGCGTGTCCTCTCCTCCGCGTCATCAGTGCCCATTGGGTGGGGTTGGCGAAAGGGCCTTTCTGTGTGGAGTTTGCATGTTCTCCCCGTGTCCCCTAGGGTAGGTACCCTCACAAAAACATGCAGTAATCCTGGTCTCTAAACTGCCTCCCCCTGGCCAGCCGGGGCGCCTGATGGAGGGGAAAGGAACTGGTTGGAATAACGTGTTCCTTCTACGCGCTACGTCCAACCAGGGAAACTCCCTGCTGTCAGTTGTAAAGGAGCGACTTGGACACTCATGCATGAAGGAAGCATGAGTTCAAGTCCGTTGCTCTCCCCAGGTTGGCAGAGGGTGTGTAGAGCCCAGGATCACATCAGATAATTGACACAGGGGTGAAAAATGGGTTACAAAATTGTGGGATAAAAAATATAGAAAACCAGACAGTTGACCCATGTGCAACGTCACAGACCGCGAGGTGGTCAAGGTGCCACACAGTGGTACACTGACACAGGGTTAACTTGTAGATCTGCTGTTTTCGAGGTAAAAAACCCAGAATGAAACGACATTGGAAATGGGTGAAGTGCTCTGTTAACTAAAATAGTCTAGGAGTCATTAATGTGTCCATATACGTACACAGACATGTATGTAGGTGAAAGAGGGGTACAATATTACATTAGTGTGCTCCGATTGGTCACCCACAACTCTGGGGTGAGTGAAATGAAGACCAATCATATCACAGGTCAGGTGGTCGTTGCTGTCGGGAGGAGATTTTTGATATTCTTTTGTTGCATAAATCAGTGCTATTGAACACCCTTTACGTCTGTGTGTTCTTTTGAAAAATATTGAACCAATGGAAAGTAGTAAAAAGTGCTTTGGACAAAACCTCTTAACTCCATTGGACCCTCAAAATGTCTGCTAAAGTCCACCACCACTTCCCAATTCATGGAAGTAATTGACAATATATAAAGTTACAACGCCAACTTTGATGAAGCAGTATTGCTTTGTTTTAAAAAAAAATAAGGTTTTCTTAATTTCCTGAAAAAAATATATTTTTCATTTCCTGAAAAATTAACATTTTGGAGTTATGAGGTTTCCTCCCGACAGCAGAGATATCACACATCAGGTGGTCAATAACACATCAGATCAACAAGTAAAATTTTAGAGTTATAAGCTGGCCTTGAGACAAACTGATTGACATGACGACGATCAAGAAAACCGGCCCAGGCCGTAGCGTAACGGTCTGGGCACCGGACTGGTAATCCAGTCGCAGTGTGCCGCGGGTTCGACTCCCGGACCCGACACGGCCTTTACTGCATGTCATCCCCCCATCTCTCTCCCGTTTCCTGTCAGCCTACTGTCTGTCCCTTCAAAAATCAATAAAAGGCGTAAGCCGCAAAAAAATATATCTTAAAAAAAAAAAAAAGAAAAAAGAAAACCAAAGTCAATTAAGACTACAGCATCATGACATGAATATGTAATGTAATGTGTCTGTCCATTAAATACATACAGTGTAGGTCTATCTATACAAGATACAATACATAGGTCTTTACAAGCATGTCAGATATAAATTACATTAATATGTTGTCCATTAAATACATATAACGCAGGTCTGAACAAGCTGATATAAATGCAGTGGTATGATGCAGGCACAACGGGGGATATTAGTCAGTCCGACATACAAGGTCGGTTAAGACACATGCATTGGCCTGATAAGACATGTGTGGCGTGTTAAGACACATACATGGTCGGTTAAGACATAAATTTCTTCCGATTTTTAATGCTTTTGTTTGCTGTGTTTGCTGTGATTGATGTTATTATGTTTTGTTATGCTGTTGCAGGAAGCCAGACAAGAATAAAGGCCCTTGCAAAAAGTGGAGCGAGGAACGCAGGAGTTGTTGCCTGGATCAACGACAGGTCTCCTTCAGGTCTGCTGAAGGGGGGCGCGACAACGCAAGTGAATTCCAGGTCTGGTGAGTTGTGGGCGTGTGCACGAAACGAGCACGCTCGCAACAAATTCACGCTCACATAAATACGCTTGCGTTGTCACACCGTGAGTTCTCAGAGCAAAAACGCAGGTCTCATTGAAAAAAAAATACAGTAGGCACATTTTATCGCTCCCCGTTTGCAAGGTCCTTAAGTTGTATTCTTATGTACCTGTACACAAGTTGTAACAACATTGAACATTGTACCTGCAGCAGCAGCATAGGTAACATCAACATCAAATTGATTGCAACCACTTTGGCCTTTTTCCAGACAGAAGGGGTGGTTTTCTGTGCCATGGATGTGTTCAGCATCCCCACAAGCCAGGTCTTTGTGTTAGGTCCCAGGTGTTGTATAATTTCTGCCAGTATGTCATCAATCCCTGCTGCTTTTCCGGGTTTCAACTTTCCCATTGCAGTTTTGAGTTCTTCTAGGTCGAAGGGTTTGGTTTGAGGGCTGGCTGATTGTGGTTGGTCTGATACCACTGTGCGATGGTATTCTATGTGGGTCGGCGGCGGTGTTGGTTACGACTGTTGGCCACCAGTTGTGATGCAACAGAGTTTGCTGTGACCGTTTTGATTATGGGTGGCTGAGGTCCCTGATCCCCATGGGGTCCAACAGTGGCCATTGAAGCGTGCACACACACACACACACACACACGCACGCACAGGCGCACGTGCGCATGAACACGCTAACCAAATGTAACTCTGAGAGTGTAACACATGTAACCAAATGGACCATCCATTACATGTCTGTAACTCTGAGAGTGTAACACATGTAACCAAATGGACCCTTACAGGTCTGTAACTCTGAGAGTATATATGGTGGCCGCCAGGTGAAAATCACGGAAAAGCGAAAGGCTATAGTCCATGGTCTCGGAGGGCAAGGTAATTTATACTGGTCAAGGTCATTTATACTTGTCAAGGTCATTTATACTGGTCAAGGTCATTTATACTGGTCAAGGTCCATCGTTTTTTACGATTTCAGAGGATTTGAAAAAAAAGGTGAAAATCGCGGAAAAGCAAGAGGCTATAGTGACTATAGCCTCTCGCTTTTCCGCGATTTTCAAGTATGCCTAAGTAGGCTAGAATGGGATTGCTAGGTGTAAGTATGTAGGACTAGTAGCATGCCAAAGTTTGTGCTATTGCCATAGAGAATGCATTGGGCGTTTAAGTTAAATAACTCAGAAACTATAAAACATTTCAAAGTAAAAAGTTCCAGCATGTGTCTCCACAGTAAGCTGAATAATAAAAAGTGTGAATGGAGTTTCTAGGTGAAAGTGATTTTTGACGTGCCAATGTCTGCCATTGAGCCCCATTGTACATTTGAAAGCACTATTTTCTAACACTATGAAACATTTCAAAGATTCCTTTTCAGATCTTTGAATATATTCTTTCAGAGCGATTTTTTTTTAACTCAAATCTTTGCTTCTGGGGGCGTCCCTGGAACAACATATTTTCAGATGGGGGGGGGGGGGGGGGGGGGTTTATTTATTTCGACGTTAGGCCTAAATGGGTTGAGGGATAACAGTCACATAGTGAGGAGGTGTTTGTTCAGTCCCATGAACACTACTTGATGTAATGTCTCCAACAACCACAGGGGGAGGCTGTTCCATGTTGTTATAGCAGAGTGGAGAAAGCTCCTGTCAAGGCATTTGATTTTAGTTTTAGTCATAGTCTCTTGAAAAGTTTTCATTTAGCTTTAGTCACATTTAGTCGAATAAAATTTATAATTTTGCAACTGAATGGCTGGAATATGGAAATGAAGAGTTTGCATATAGTACACATAGTACATGCATAAACTTTCCTTAATGATCATATCGGTTTCAGTATTCATTTATGATATATTTTCTCTATTATAATTTTATATTTTTGCAGTCAGTTTGTATTGGAGGTGGGGAGTGGGTGCCGGGCGGGGGTCGCGAGACATGGACAAAGCATTTACGGGGGTCCTCCCCATGCAGCCAAAAAGGTTGAGAACCCTTGAATATATTGTGCTTTTAAGTAGTTTTTTCTTAAAGTCGATTTTATGATCTGTATGTGTGTACTGTGATTTATTTTTGTCTTTACCACTGCACAAAATAAGTTTCCGAAAGGACAAAGGACAAATCACTTCATGTCTGCTCTGGCATCATCTTCTATACCTAAAATCGTGAAAATGTGGCACAAATGTTTGAATATAATTATATTCTTTCACGAATATAACTCAAATCTTTGCCTCTGGTGACAGCATATTTTGAGATATGGACCTGAATATCATTCTGGGGGGTCCTTGACATGAAAACGTGCGAGCACCACTGACATAGAAACATAGAAACCACTAGCACTGCCTAGTTTGTCTATCTGTACCTGCATAGATTGATTGGTCATGCCTGCCTGAGGCCTGTCATCATGTGCTTGTTTCTAGAATGCAGCAGATTTGTTTTTCTTCACACCAGAAACTTGTCTTTGTTTATGATTAAATATAAATGAGAGGCCTCTCTCAGAGTATCCTAAATGTTAGCCTCACAATGTCAAAAGTCTATTGCAAAGTTTTTGTAGAGAAAGGAAGTCAGCAGTCCCTAGAGGAGTTAGCCTAGTACTGTACAACATGTATCCTGAGGACTTAAGCTTTACTGGGCAACTCCACCAACAACATCCGCCCTTGATTATGGATTACTACATGATTGAAAACATCAAAGGTCATAAGTGAATTGTAATTTTTGCTGAATGGAATTCCATGATTGTGCCCATGTTGTCTGCTGCTATGCTATGGCGTGCTATATCTTGCTAATTTGTAATTTGGAAGTGAGTTGAAAGAAACTAGCTGTTGTTGTACACTCTGCAGTCTTCAATAGGCTACTCAACACTATACTTATACTTCAATACTAGTAGTAGTACTACTAGTATTGAAGTCAATACTCAACACTACTACTTATATACTATTGGCTGTCTGGGAGAGTGTGTAGGCTATGTTGTTGTTGAGGAGTGCTCCTATCATGTCTGGCTGAGGGTTTGTGTAAACGCAAACATTGAATGCCATTGACAATGGATGGCCAGCTTTGGATTTATGTATGTATGGAAAATCAGAATTTGGCTTACGGATAACAAACTATCATTACATCTTGGTAAAACAGAATCTATTCTCTTTGGGTCTAACTACTCCCTTAGTAGGGTAAATGATTTCAGTGTCAGAATTGACGATATTATAATTACTAGTAAAAAAGAGATTACATATCTGGGCTGTATCCTGGACAACAAGCTGACAGGTGAAGGCATGGCAACTAGGGCGATCAAAAAAGTAAACCAAAGGACAAGATTCTTGGGGAGAATCTCCTCCTTTGTAAACGAGAGGGCTCTCAGGACATTAGCTGGAGCTCTTATTCAGCCCATTTTTGACTACGCCTGTACCTCCTGGTTCTCGAACATCTCAAGGTCACAACAAATTAAGCTTCAAACCTCCCAGAACAAACTAATTCGACTCCTCCTAGGCCTAGAGCCCATGACAACACATTTTATACAACACATTTTGATGGCATAGGATGGCTCCGGGTAGAAGACAGAGTCAAGCAGTTGAAAATGGGGCTGACTTTCAAAATAGTAAATTAAGCCCTGCCCTCTGTGCCCTCAGTCCCCATTTACTTAACCGATTACCTCACAAAGGTGAGCAACTCTCACAGCCACAACACTAGAGGGAGTATAAATAATGATCTGGTGCCACCCACATATAGAACAAATATGGGTAAATTCACTTTCCACAGCACTGCCACTCAGGTGTGGAACGCCCTGCCCCCTTCCCTCAAAACAAACAAATCACTGGCTTCCTTTAAAACCGGGCTGAAAAAACACCTAGCAATGTCAGCGGGTCAAAAGGAGAGAAGATGACTGCCCAATCTCCCTATACCCCCCCCCCCCCCCCCCCCCCCCCTCCGAGCGATTTATTTGGTATTTAGATTTATTTAGATTTTTTTGGTACTTTCACCTGTAAATAATTTTCATGTTTGTTCTTAAATTAATGTCATCATTGTAGTGTAAATTAATGCATTGGGACCCGAATGGAAACAAGACCGCAAGGTCTTTTTTCGGTGCTATCCTTTTGGATAAATGTGCTTTTGACTGTACCATGTACTGTTTTTGCATTTGATATTGTCTAATAAAATAATCAATCAATCAATGTTTGTCTAAACGCAAACATTGTGTAAACATTGTATGAAATAATCATACAGAAATCTAAAGAAATCTCGATACCTAGCCTCCTCGAAGGTTCTTACCTCACCATGAGAACATAAAATCACTAAAAAATCACAAAAAATCACTAGAAATGTACTAAAAAAAATAATATTTTTAGGAAATTGAAGGCAAAAGAATGAGTATTAATTAATTAAAAATGAGTATTAAATAATGAATGCCAAAATGCCCAGGCAGATTTTCCCAGGCCAAGGTAATAATTAATTCCCGGTAACCCTAGCTGGACCCTATAGGACAGTGGTTCCCAAAGTGGGGTCCGGGGACCCCAGGGGTCCTCGAGGGAATTACAGGGGTTCCCCAGCTAAACCAAATGGACCCTTATAGGTCTGTAACTCAGAGAGTGTACAAATGGACCCAAATGGACCCTGACGAGTCCATTTGGTTCCATACATATACTCTCAGAGTTAAATTAACTTTGATTTTACAATATATACATTGGGGTCCCAGAGATAATCGGTAGACTAATATGCATGTCAAACTGGGGGTCCTTGAAATTAAACGGGTTGAGAATCACTGCTAGAGCCGTACAGATCTTCTCTTATGGGGGTCCCTGGTGTCATGTATATTTCCAAATGGAGGTCTGCGGGCTAAGTGAATTGTGTCAATTTGGGGGTCCTTGACATGAAAAAGTTATAGGGTGCCACAACACTCACTTTGAAAACCATATATAATTATGCGCGCTGCATGGGGTTCAAGTGGTTGCAAAAATGCATCAGTGCTTATCAACTTTCAGCCGACCTCATTGCGTGATTAGGCGATGAATGTCTTTGCTGTGGTAAACCCATGATGCTGTTAACGGGCTTTGCTGTGGTAAACCCATGATAGTTAACGGGCTTTGCTGTGGTAAACCCATGATGCTGTTCAGGGAGACATCAGGGCTGTAGTTTCCATGGCGACAGCAGACCTGTTGATTACTTATAGATTATCTCCATCTTCCGTGCGATTGCGCCCGCACGCTTGGTGTTGATTGGCCCGCCGATGGGTGGGTCTAAATGCACCTTGGGGGGAGAAAACCACCCAATACATTTAAAGGGATTGTGATATATATATATTTTTTTGTAATTTTCTTATTTTTATTTAGGTTTTCTGAGCTCAATTGCACCCAAAAAACCTGAACTTTTAACATTCCGTGACCGTATATGGTCAGTGGTCACGCCTTGTGACATCACGCCTCGTGTCACCACGCCTCATGTCACATGATCACGCCAATATGGCCATCTCCATATATGAAGACCACGACACTGACCGTAATGTAACCCTGGATAACCATACATGGAGAAGACTGCATCATCACCTAGATCTGCATACCATATGGAGCCGGCCAACAACCTCAAACATTTTTATCTCCAAATATGGAGCTGACCTGTTCTGACACTCCATATATTGATCCTTCCCCACCCGTCCTTCCTGTTCTGACATTCCATATGTTGATCTGACCTCATCAAACCCTGTACACTCAAGACACGCTCCATATATGGCCAGTACATAATTCAGTCTGACGTCTTCTCGCCCTCAGGGGGTCTTACTGGTATATTATATAATAATATGACACAGAATAACAAACCTTTTTGCATTTGTTGTCAAATTGAGAAACATAATTATGAGTTGGAAAAGTCTCGTCTGTCTGTCTGTCTGTCTGTCTGTCTGTCTGACACGGTGCAAACTTCCTATCGCTGTTTTTCAGGTATTTTTTTTAGCTCTCAACTGTCCAGTGGAGGTAGGGGAGGATGGGGGAAGATGAACCACTTTTTACTTAAGTTGTCCTGGAAGCAAGGCAAAATGAGATGGCAGTCAAATCTAATGATCTACACATATTTCAGGATGTCCTCTATCAATTGAAATGATGAGTAAGCAGCTATGACAAAGGGCCATGAAAATATGACCTTTAAAAAAAAAGAAAAAAGTGGCTCAATTTGCCCCAGGTAAGGGGTAAGTTGATCCAAAATTGAACCACATGATATTTTAATGTAAAGAGCTTAAACTTGAACAGATAATGTATTCACGTATTGAAAATAATTTAATAACAGTTTTCCCTTTTGCAAATAGTCTTATTTATCTGTTTATTTATTATTTAAACAATATAAAGACAATTAAATAAAGTTTGTTATTCAGAACCTTATATTTGCAATATTGTTAATACAATATAGCAAATTTGGAAACATTTGCAAACATCCAAATTAAAGGTCATTCAGTATAATTTGAGTAGCTAATACTTAATACAAAAATATGAATGGTGATTCACATTAAGAAAATTGGCTCAATTTACCCCAAGGAATTGGTTCAACTTGCCCCATGGCCACTTTTTGACAAAACATGGCTAGCTTAATGCTCCAGGCTAATGTTTAGCTAAATGATTCACATGGGTTTTATACATTGGTATATCACCAACATGCATGATATATAAGTTTAGACCTGGGTGCTTTTGCTTTAATATAAAAATGATTATTCCAGAAAAGTTTATTATTTTACTTTGACCAGCAAAAAACACTTTTTTGTGTATAAATGTACTTTCCACTTTGTCCATGTGTCTCTCATCTTCAGAGTCAGGTTGAAATGGTGGGTGTGTCCTGATTTTGAGGTCACATGACAACTCATGTGTGTAGTTTTAAAGATACAGGGGGTGGTTCAACTTACCCGACGGTTCATCTTCCCCCATCCTCCCCTATACCACATTCGGAGCTGGTGGTTTCAAATCTGATTAAAATCTGATTTGAGGAGATCTGTCTCTGAATGCAACAACCTGATCTAAATCAGATTCCATGTCACCTGGCTGTATGTGTCCTGTCTGCGTTTAGACTTGCACAGTACATCATTTTATTTGAGGATTTAAACAGCATATCGTTTCTGTTCCGGGGGGTATCACTTGATTTGGCTGCCAGAGAGGAAACGGTGGACATTCTCGCGATACTTGGCACTGAGCTCTCATTGGTCCTCATTCACAACGGCGTTTACGTTCATAACGTTTACGTGGGTTCCCACATTAATTTGGAATTCATGAAAATGGCTGTGAACTTGACGCTTGTCAAGGAATTTGGGGTTAAACATTTAAGAAGCACCTCAAGGCAGCTGTAAAACACAGCTGTGGTTTACTGTGTTTTCTTCCCTCTTGTTATAGCTCTGATTACCTGTTGTAAATCCTTATTGTCTTAGACTTTCCCATGAATGGGAAAGGGGTTGGACTTCTTCTTGAGTATAATAAGACTGTCTTTTCACACATGTGGTGTGACACACGACTGTGGGTTTCCATTACATGTCAATCGTGGATACATTGAATGTAAGTTGTGTGTTCTCCTTGATGGTACCTCAATAATAATTACTCAATCTTTAAAACGCTTCTTTGCCTCAATTGATTGTCTTTTTCTCTTTACTGACTGAGTTCCCGATACAGATTTCATGGACACGCTTACGTTGGTTGGTCGGAAACTCCGCAAAATCGTCCGCCATCTCTGTAGGTGGTGTATAGAAGGCACGCGTGCATAGATTTATTCAGAAGGCTTTAGTCTTCATGCTGAATCAATAAATAGTCCCCAAATCTCAGATAAAATATGTAGGCATGTGTCCCCAATATTGGTCAGCACATAATAAAACGATAGCCTATATAAAAGCCAAGTATCACTTGCCTAAATGCATGCATTCTAGAGGCAAGTTAGCCTAGAGTCCCATACAGAAACTGCCCCGCAAGCACGACACCTTTTTATTTATTAGGATATTTATATCATGCGCGATTGGGGCTGCTCACTCGGCAGCCTTCTACTCGAAGTGCAACGGTTGTGACTGTGAGCTTGTAGATCGGCTCTCGCGGACTCACGCTGCATGTTCAAAAACAAACTCACAATTATAATAAGAACATAGGCTTATCTGCAATCTGCACACTGTGTGGGGTGTGTGTGTGTGTGTGGGGGGGGGGGGCAGACAGCAGCGTGCTGCCGATCCGATTCACATTGGAAAATGAATAGGGCTAATAAGCCCTATATAAAAAATAGAAGACCACATTAGCCTAATGAATGGCATCAGCGTGTTTGAAAGTCGGCCAGTCATATCATAGTTTTAAGCCAGCTCACCTCCACTCGCGCTTGTTCACAAACATGACGGACAGACAGACAGAATTTATAATAATGTATATTGATATCGATCACATGGATGCCACACACAGAATAGTTTAACTCACTGGATAAACTCACTGGATTATAATTTCTTCAGACAAGAGGATCCCAGGCCTACGAGGTAGGCCTATAATTATTCACTTATGAATGTATAGGCTACTGTTCTTTATCGCGCAAACCGACAGTGTTGAGGGCCCATGCCCCCCTCCCTCTCTCTCTCTCTCTCTCTCTCTAGCTCTCTCTCAAAAGACGACTTTTGCATTGACATATATCCGATATTTTAAATATCGGATATGTTTTACCTCTGCAAAGGTGTGAGTGAGCACCCGCCTTATAATTATATTGCTTCAGCGGAGCACGCACCGTTGTAAGCTTGGAAATCTTTGTATTTCCTTTGGTGTCCTTTGATGGATTGATGTCAGTTTGTACATATATAGTAGCCTACAGTGGTAATATACAATGGTGCAAAAACGACATAACATAAATGCCCTAACTGTCCTGCTCCTACATGTGTAGAATTATTAAATTAATAGAGTGCGGGCTATATTCATAGCAGTGACCGCGGCTGTGATTTCTTTCCAGCAATCATTTTTATTGTAATTTGTGAAGCCGGCAAGCCGCTATAGTCTGCCGCTGCAAAGCCTTTTTTCTTTTTTTGACAGATGGATCTCAGACAAACTGCTGTCTCCTGAGTCATGCTTGAAGCCTTTTATGGTGCGATATGGGGCGTGGATCAATGCAGATGAGGTTGTCGGGTGCTTTTCCGATCACTTTGCACCCGCTGCATTCAGTATGACATACACCTGCGATACGCCTGCGCACCTGTGGTACACACCACTCTTTGAATTGCACGGCGAAAATTCGTAGCTTGATCGGACGGATAAATACGATATCTGATTACGCCACCATTACACTGTGGCATATTTCTTTTTGGTGAATGAGGACCATTGACTCCACTGCATTCTGCCGAACTTCCGGGTGCAGTTTGGCTCCCATGGTGCGACAAATCTGCCGTCTGGAATTGCGTGATAGCGAAAATGACGTTGGTGAACTTACCTCCATTTCATATACCTTGGTTTTTACTCGGCCAGTCTCTCTCTGTGACATGGGAATAGGAAGCGCTTGATGTCTTTACAAGGCCGCCCGGAGCCACACATTCATATGAGCGCAGGCGGTGCTTAGACGCCCATGCACATGGCTAGGGTTTGTAAGGCTATCGAGTGCTTCCCTTCCCCAGTTCAGCTACGGAGCTGTGGGATCAATGTAACGCACCTGGGAATGACATAAAAGTGATTGAAGGTGTGGATTGTCGTGAGATTTACTAAGTGGTCTAATCAGAAACCAGCCAATCAGAATCAAGTATTGGGACTAACCGTTTTATATTATTTTTGCAACGTGTATAATGTTTGTGTCACAACCTCGCAGCCCGCTGTTTGCGTTCGTTTTATCGACGTTCTGTTCGTGCTACAATCGCTGTGTTTTGCTGTGTCTTTCCATGCTGTCCATGCAGTTGGGAGGACGACCCCCCCCCCCTGCCATGCAGTCCAATTAACCCTCTAACACCCGCATTAATTTCTACTTGCAAAAAATAGATTTCAACCTTACTACTACTTTGTACTACTAGGACTGACACTAAAACATATGTTATAAAAAAATAAAGTTTGATGAAAAATTTATAATAATTATATAATAATTATATAATAAATTAATAATTTACATTTGGGGGATATCTTTCACAATAATGAATAAAACATGTTCTAGACATTCTAATGATCACAAAAAACATATATTACAATTATTGTACCTACTTTTATTCGGGTAAAGGTCAAAAGTCTTAGGTTAAAAAATGTTCAAAAACGCACAGAGTCCAGACATTTTTAATTTGTGTGAATTTCAGCCTCTGTGGGGGGTATTTATATGCAAATATCATGACCAATGGCATTGAAATGGCATTGCAATGAACATCACTGATGACTTTTAGGTGAAAAAAGAACAGAAAAAAATAATAATTTAGTAATTAAATAAAATAAAGTTGTTGCTAAAAAGCAACGCTGGGTCTTAGAGGGGGCACTTTGACAACTAATAACATCCTATCCTGTGTTGCGTGAGCAGAGTGCAAGTACCGTTTTCTAGTTTTGACATCTTGGTTTTAGACAGTGGGGGAAATGTCTGTGGAGCGAAAAGGAGAAAAAAAGGGCCCCTGATGCCCAAGGGCTGCTGCATGGGCACATGCATGTGCAGGCCTATAGACCGATTCACAGAGGGTTTCCTGGGTGTGGCCATTACTGAGGTGTACCATTAAGTGCAGCAGCACTGATTATCTACACCTGGTCTACAGAGCACCTGCTCCATGTATTACACCTCAGTAATGGCCGCGCCCAGGGCACCCCTCTGTGAATCGGTCTATAGATCCCTCAGTATCCAGCTGCACATGGCCTGGTGCAGGCCTATAGATCCCTGAGCTTTGCGTCTTGTCTGGTGGGAATGATGGTGTTCAAAGCAGAGCTATAATCAACAAAGAGCATTCGGACACACCTATTCTCCCCCCCCCTAGTCATACGTATACTATATACATAATCAGTCAAATAAAATAGCAATTTGTGCCTGATCTGCTGGGACCAGAGTACGTGCTGTGTATATGTATGACTAGCTCTCAATGATGACATAAGAAATATGGTCATTTGTGTAATCTGGTCCCAGCAAACCAGGCACAAATCTGCTGTTTTATTTGCATACGCATCAAATGGCGGGTTGGCTGTCACGGTTTTTGGCGCAAAGTAACCACAGTATACTGCTAATCAACTTACAACTACATACTCTATATAGTATATGTATATGTATACGTATGTCTTATGTCATCATTTAGAGCTAGTCATAAGTATACTATATACATAATCAGTAAAATAAAATAGCAAATTGTGCCTGATTTGCTGGGACCAGAGTACATGGTGTGTATATGTATGACTAGCTCTCAATGATGACGTAAGAAATATGGTCTTATGTAATCTGGTCCCAGCAAACCAGGCACAAATCACAGTTTACAGAATAACTATACTGTATAACATATTTAATTCAGTTTATATACCTTTTTTTCATCACATATCAATGATTTATTTTTCTTTAAAAAACTAAAAAGGGATCCAGAATATATCTACATTGATAAAACTGTATTTCTTATATAGATAGAAACTTGAACCATACTAGGTGTTTATATGCATAAAGTAGGTAGGTAGCAAATAGTTACACCTAATAATTATACATTTCAAACGTTCCTTCACAGAGATACTGAGATTTGACAGTTTACAGCGGTCAAAAGTACTTGCGCGCTCTGCTTGCTCACTAGTTGGCCATTTTTGGCCTACTAGTGTGCAACAAGCAAGTATGCACTCGACAGAGTGCAGTTCTAGTTATAGTTTAGTTTTAGTTAGTTTTGACTTGTTTTTTTCTAATTCAGTTAGTTTTAGTTAGTTTTTAGAGCGGGTTTGCTAGTTTTTATTTTGTTGAAATGCTTAGTTTTAGTTTAGTTATAGTTTAGTTTTAGTTTTTTTTCGTACTTTGGTTTATTTGTCAGGTATAGGATTAAAAAAGATCAATAAGTATTGTGTAATTAAACCTAAAAGATATACCATTTAAAAATATAAACTCTAAAAGTTCAGAAACGTAACTTTGGTCCTTTATTTCTCCACTTTGATGATACCATTTGGTATTGTGTTTTATATCATTTTAATCGTTGATCGTTGTCACCTGTACAACAAGGTATAGTCTGTATAGATTGTAAGAATCGGGCATTCGTGGAATGAGCAACACAGCTAAACATGTGGGTAGCGCCCCCAAAAAATGTGCCAAAATTGCAAATGGTTGGTATACCAACCCTTGCTTTGAGTTGCTTAGTGGATTGGATGATTGCACTCTCCCACAGTAATAAGGAAAAAACAACACTTGGTTCTGTTGGTTGCATGTACAGCACATGCACTCGTACAGCACGCCCAAGCTGATCCCACAAGTGTTCAATTGGGTTGAGGTCTAGACTCACAGCATTTCCACCCCTACATTTTGGAGGTACTCTGTGATACTGGCTCTACGGGGCGAGCGTTGGCATCCTGGAGGATGGCGTTAGGTCCAAGATTCTGAAGATATGGGATCGCCACTGGCTTCAGAATCTCACTGCATTGAGATTGCCTTTAATGATGACAAGTTCTGTCTTGCCCGTGAGAGAGATACTGTTCCATACCAAACCAAGCTGTTGTGGCAAGGGTGAATAAATACCAACCACTTGCCATTTAGGCAAATGTGTGCTTCCCACACATTTAACTGTGTTGCTCATTCCACAAATGCCTGATCCTTATATAATAGGCCTATACCCTTCCGAAGTGCTCCGCATATTTTACTATCATCCTTTTCCACAAGGCACTTCCTTGCGTCTCTCTCCCATATTGGACTGTCTTTCTTCCAACTTTTCCTGGCAGTGTCCGAGCACGAAAATAGCGTTTGTTCACCACCAAGTGTCACTGTTGCACAGCCTAACACACAGACACACACAGGCCAGGGAGGAGGGCTTACAGTACAGTACAGTACAGTACAGTAACTATAATTTCAGTTAGTTTTAGTTAGTTTTGTGAACACACAATACAGTTTCAGTTTAGTTATCGTTTTTAATTTATTTTTAGTTTTTATTTAGTTTCAGTTAACTAAAATGTTTTTTTAATTCTAGTTTTCGTTTTTTAGTTAGTTTTAGTTAACTATTATAACCTTGGTTCTGACGATAATATGCAAAATGCCATGGGTCCAATGTGGCCGGCAGCACAGAGCAAACATAGTCTCTCACAACCAGTCTCTCTAAACATTTGCTCACAGTCGGAGTGAGGGCCACCGGTCTCCAAAATTGTACGGAACGGAAGGGGTGGGGCGTGGTGGGGGCTTTCAGAGTAAAAGCTTCCATATGTTCCCGGCACCCCCGAGCTCCTATTTTTGAAAGAAAACCACGGCGCTCTGTGTTTTTAACGATTGGCCATCACTAATTGGGTCTAACCTGGGCATAGTCCTTAACGACATGGGAGAATCTGATGACTTTTATCTCGGGTTCTTTGACTTTGAAGTCCTGCCACAGATACACCGGGGACAAAACCTTGGAGGGTTTATTGATTTACAGGAATCTGTTGAGGTGGCTCTCATCCTGCCACGCTGCTTCTATTCCCTGCTGGGCGTCCAGATCAAAGTTGTGGCGGCAAGTGGACACCAGATCCTGGACGTAAGGCAGCTCGCCCCCAAATACGGCAGCGCTGTAGTAGTAGTCCCCTTCGTGAGGGGCCATGTAGGCCTTTGAGGCCGGCCTACGTTCATAAGTGAACGCACTGCGCTCGGCGGCGAAATACCCTGGGTGTATCACGGCGACTAGCTGGCAAAGAGTCTCCGTCCCCCACCGAGCGTGGAACTTAGAGTCGACGTCCAAACAGAAGATGTAGTCGGCGCGGCCTTGTAGCTCCGTTGCTATCAAATTATCAATATACGTCATTCTTCCGGCTGATATATCCTGCCAGCGTCCCAACACTGGAACGGACCTGATGAACAGCTCTCGCCCGGCGGCCATCTCCACAGGAGGAACTTCATCGGGCCGGTCCGTGAACACATAGTAAAGGACCTTGGCGGCGCCCTGCGCGAAGAAATGGCGCTCCGCTGTCTCGAGAAAGTCCTTCAGGAAGGTTGTGTACTTTCCTACTGCGAAGACTGTCAAGGCGACAGTGGGGGCACGTGATTTGTGCATGGTGTCTAACAGCACAGGGTCAAACGTGTCGTCCCACACGATGGGGGCTTGCCATGGCGTCACATGTCCGATGTCGGCACGCCGGTCCCCCAAGACACGGGGTTGATGGAAACGCATGTCTGAATCCCGTGGCAGAGAGGCCAGGCCCGGGCCCAGGCACAGTGGTTCCTCAGCCTGGGGGCACGTCGGACCAGTTTGCATTTCAAGGTGTTGAAATGTTAGAAGCATCAGGCCCAGCAGAATTATTGTTGAAAACACGAAGGGCCAGTATCTCTTATGAAACCTCATCTTCCTTCCTTCCTGACAGCAGTAAAGATTGCTAATCCTTCACCCAAGGTCTTAGAGAGAGAGGTTCCTTTATAGAGACAGTGTAAAGCACTGAGGTCACCCTGCCCCAGTAAGGGTGGAGAAGGTTCTTTGTCACTGGAGCGGGGGTGCTGACCAGCTGGTATAATCCGGAGTTGGGTCTTGGCTATATCTTTACCTTTACGGACAAGTTAATAAAACTTAAACTGAAAGGCACTGAGGTCACCGTGTCCCAATATAGAGACAGTGTAAAGCACTGACGTCACCCTGTCCCAGTATAGAGACAGTGTAAAGCACTGAGGTCACCCTGTCCCAGTATAGAGACAGTGTAAAGCACTGAGGTCACCCTGTCCCAGTATAGAGACAGTGTAAAGGCCATTTGTACCGTCGGCCGGTACAAATGGATTCTGCCCTCCCTCTAACATTAGCAGCTGTTGTCGCTTCGAGCTGCGGTCTTGGAGTGGCTGCGGCGCGGCGTTCAGGGACATGCAGAGAGACGCGTTGAGAGCTAGTAGATCTGCTTTTTTTGGGACGCAACCCAGCACTCTTTAGCTAGTGGAGATGCAGGTGTGACATGGATTTGGACTTGGATTTACTCTGGGGGAAGGAGGGGGATTATAGCCAAGGTAAACAAACAGGAGAGGAGATTAGGATGGATATATCGACGAGATGTAGAGTGTGAGAAGATGGAGGAAACGGACGGATAGAGTCTATTGATGAGAGGCAGACATGGAGAGAGAGGAGAGGAGAGGAGAGGAGAGGACTTTGCATAGCATGTTATACTGTACATGTGGACAGATGCCAGGTCATTATTGATTGGCATTCTATAGTGTTTATCCCATTTAGACCTGGCCGGTTTCTAAATCCTGACAGTTTTCTGAAAAACCTATGTTTCTATATCGGTGGTTCTCAAACTATTTCCCGCCAAGGACCCCAAAAATGATAATATAATTGGCCGCCGACACCCCCCCCCCCCCCCCCCATCTGAAAAGATGTTGTTCCAGGGACCTACTGGAACAACATATTTTCAGATGGGTGGTCCGCAGCCAAATACAGAATTCTGGGGGTCCTTACATAAAACAAGAATTCATACTTTATGAATTAATAACCAGCTATATCTCCAGAATTTTGCTATGAAATGTAAATATCTGTGTATCTGTAGGGGCGGCGGTGGCTCAGGGGTAGAGTGCCTGGATGGTAACCTTAAGGTTGCCAGTTCGAACCCGGGCTCCCCCAGAGTTACTGTCGAAGTGTCCTTGAGCAAGACACTGAACCCCTAATTGCTCCCGATGTGCTAGTTGGTGCCTTGCATGGTTTCCGCTGCCATCGGTGTATGAATGGGTGAATGTAATGCACAATCTCTGTAAAGCGCCTTGGATAAAGGCGCTATATAAATGCACCATTTACCATTTACCATTTATCTGTATTTAATGTGTGAGAGAGAGAAAGAGATCCACAGCACAGCATAGGGACATTACATTCTCCTCAGACATATTCATATATCTTGCTAAAGAGTGTATAAAAGAAAGTAGCCTACATTTCCATCTACAAGGCTCAGATATCATGTGAAAAAATACAATTACGTGTATGGCAGCACTTTAAAATGTGCATAGCCTCTATTGTTGGATACACTGCTCTCATGTAATTAATTGCATCATTCCAGCTGTGCACAGGTGGCCTATAGGTCAGGCCAGATCAATTAGGCTGTCACGTAGCGCAAGGTCTGAAATAAGATGACCATCTTCCCTTAAAGGTTTAAACCCTAACATGACTATGTATCATCATGCAAGCTCTTCAGCAAAACCAGATTGAAAACATAGGCATTCTTCAAATCCTCACTCGGAAAAACTGGATTATTTCTTCAAATAGACCGGAGGATCAATCAGGTGGGATACTACTTTATTGGCATGTATAACACTGTTTTGGTACAAATATATGTTCTCATCAGAGCACGACTGTGTATATCTGCGCACCGACTTTATTTAAGAAGCTAGTGTTTTCTGTCATGAGACCTACGGGGCGATGCGCACTCTGGACCACTTGGCTGATGTTGTGGTAGTGTGAATGATACCGTTCCCGGGAGCGGATCACCCAACATGTGGCTCTTGCGTTTGGCATATGTCTAAAGTAAAACAAATAATAATAATGCTGAAGTAGAATCCATAGCAAACTAATCAAACACAACACTGGAGCACAGAACTGACTGACACAGTGAATAGCAGGCAGGCTGACAGTGAAGTAGTATAACGGCAAAGAGACAATGCAATGCAGTGTGTCTGGATTTATTTGAGACAATGTCGCAGAGTTGATGGTCAGTGTCCGTGTGCGCCAGCCATCAAGCACAGCGCCACCTGGAGGATCAAAGTGTGTTATGCAAGTGTACCCGGGTGCACTGTTGAATCTCAGGCAATGTGAATCATGGCCAGTCGGGACCATGCAGGCAACCGTATTCGGAAATGGTTCGAATGAAACAGACTCAGTCCGTCTCAGTGTGAATCCCCTATATCAGATTCATTAGAGAGAGAGAATTCTCTGTCTCTCTCTCCCCATAAGGGTCCATTTGGTTCCTAAATATCTCAAATTGAGCTAGGTACCCCCTGGAACTCCCTCATGTACCCCCAGGGGCCCCCGGACCCCACTTTGGGAACCCATGACGTTTCATAGGCATTCTATGACCAGCTTAGCAGCTGGTAAAAAAAGGTTGAGCACCATGCTGCATTAGAATTATATATATTTTTTAGAATCAGCCTCAGTCCTATATGGATTTAAGAGTGTCTGCTAAATGCCTAAATTGGGGAAAGGAGACATGGGGGAGAGGCCGTGCGTTGTCTATAGCGTGCGTACGTACGTGCGTGCGTGCGTGCGTGCATATGGCGTGATTGCGTGCGTGCGTCTGTCTCTTCATGCCAGCGTTTCTCCACACAGCACAGCTGAACCTGGGCACCCCCCCCTCCCCCTCCTCGTTACCGTGACATCTGGGGGGTCTCGTCATTAATTCATGACAGAACACTGAGCCAATTTAGCGATCATTAGTTGCACGCTGTTTACTTTCCCTCATAAGCCGTCATTAAACTCCCACCCCACTCTTCTCAGGTGTGTGTGTGTGTGTGTGTGTGTGTGTGTGTGTGTGTGTGTGTGTGTGTGTGTGTGTGTGTGTGTGTGTGTGTGTGTGTGTGTGTGTGTGTGTGTGTGTGTGTGTGTGTGTGTGTGTGTGTGTGTGTGTGTGTGTGTGTGTGTGTGTGTGTGTGTAGTGTGTGTGTGTGTGTGTGTGTGTGTGTGTGTGTGTGTGTTGGGGTAATAGCATTCTCACCTAGCAACCTGAACTGAGGAGATGGTTAAAAGATGCAGATAGTTAGACACACACATCAGCATCCACCTAATGATGGTGTTCCGGACCAGGTGAGTATTCTAACGGGTGTTCCCCGACTGTCTGACGGTACCGAAACGCCTCCTTTCACAACCTCAACCATCTTGTTTGGACAGAACACGGGTTACAGCATAAGTTCTGACATGTCAGACCAACACATGTCAGACCAACGCATTTAAGACCAACACATGTCGGACCAACACATGTCGGACCAACGCATGTCGGACCAACACATGTCGACCAACACATGTCGACCAACACATGTCGGACCAACACATGTCGGACCAACACATGTCAGACCAACACATGTCGACCAACACATGTCGGACCAACACATGTCGGACCAACACATGTCGGACCAACACATGTCGGACCAACGCATGTCGGACCAACACATGTCGACCAACACATGTCGGACCAACACATGTCGGACCAACACATGTCGGACCAACACATGTCAGACCAACACATGTCGACCAACACATGTCGGACCAACGCATGTCGGACCAACGCATGTCGGACCAACGCATGTCGGACCAACGCA
The DNA here is from genome assembly GCF_964188405.1 of Protomyctophum parallelum. Lineage (NCBI taxonomy): Eukaryota > Metazoa > Chordata > Actinopteri > Myctophiformes > Myctophidae > Protomyctophum > Protomyctophum parallelum. Next base: position 40,304,837 of record NC_139710.1, read on the forward strand.
TGTCGGACCAACGCATGTCGGACCAACGCATGTCGGACCAACGCATGTCGGACCAACGCATGTCTGTCGGACCAACACATGTCGACCAACAATGCATGTCGGACTTTTGATGACTTTTGGTGCCGTTCGGATAAGCGTGCATGCTCAACCCCAAAAACTCTGCTTCAAGACCCCCACCGTTCAGCCTCTGAGGAAGAACAGAGGATGCACTGGAGGACCCATCATCATCGTCATCAACGCCAACGTCATCACCATCATCGTCATCAAGATTCACCCAGCAGCCGTGATGAGCAACAACACCACATGATTCAGAGAGAGAGAGAGAGAGAGAGAGAGAGAGAGAGACTTGTGAACAAACACCACTGATCATTCCACAAAAACAGTGTTAATTCTCTTGGCTATAATTTTTATATTTACACATAAGACTGAACCATTTAAGAGAACTGAAATAGGACCGAAACTAAATGGCGTGTTATTCAAAGGACTAAAAGACTAAATCAGAAATTATTTCCAAATGAACACTGGCAAGACTAAGGCTATAAATGACTAAAAGAGTACCACTTTGATATTTAGTCGACTAGACTAAGACTAAGCAATTTCAGAGGAAACTAAATGGTGTGTGAATACCATGCAAAACCCCATCAGCCGCCGCACACACGCACCCACCCACCCACCCACAGATTATGCAAACGATTGCAATAATCCTACAGGGACTGAGTGCAGGGGGGCCAGCTGGGTGGTATAGTGTTGTGGCAGACATTAGGATTTGTCATTTCTAATGCCTGACCCAATGCATCTCATGTCTTGGCCCTGCAGATTTGTCATTTCTAATGCCTGACCCAATGCATCTCATGTCTTGGCCCTGCAGATGTGTACTGAATGATTGAGGGTGACACACACACACACACACACACACACACACACACACACACACGCACACGCACACGCACAAGCGCATACAGACACACATGTCGACACAGGCATGCATCATGCCCTGCTCTCCAGCACGCCTCCACCATCACTGAAGGGGATGGGATGTCTTTGACCCACCTGTGGATTTTTAACTCCTGGAGACAGCCATCTTCTCTCCCAGTGGCCATTTCTCTCTCTCCCCCTCCTGCCGTCCATGGACACACACTGCACGCGCTTCTCCGGGTTGTTGTGAATAAACACGGAATTCCACTTAAACTTTCTAGAAGAGGAAGAAGAGGAAGAAGAAGTCGTACGAAAGAAGATTTAGAAATTTCAAGCCTGAGTGGGAAAGTAACGGAAAGAGTTAACGAGTTGGGGAAAAAGCGACCTTTATAGACGGTAAGCGTTCGGCCATTTTGATTTTTTTTGCTGGCTTTAATTGCCCCCAGCAGCTGCTCCTATACGAGAGCAGTCCACTTTGATACTTTAAAAAAAATAATAAAGTTTTACGGAACGAATCAAACTCAAATGAACACGATGATTGATACGTCAGGGTATCAATGATGGGGTGATAATAGTATTATTAACACATTCAGGGTGGGAAGAATTGTGTGATACTTTAGCTGTTGCTTTAGCTGTTTAGGCTTTTATCGTGAAAATGAGGCACAAATCTTTGAATATTATATTCTTTCACAGCGAACGTTTTAAACTCAAATATTTGCTTCTTGGGGGTCCCTTGGGGTCCCTGGAAACACATATTTTCAGATGGGGGTCGGTGGCCAAATACAGATCATTCTGTGGGTCCTTGACATGAAAAAGGTTGAGCACCACTGATATAGAAACAGAGGTTTTTCTGAAAACCGTCATGATTTAGAAGACATTTGTATAGAATCATGGTCTAAATTGGTTAAGACATTTTTAATAGACCAGATTTGTATAAGTTTGTCTTTCTTTGTACCTGTATGGACAATAAGTCCAACTCAAGTTTGTGTGTGTGTGTGTGTGTGTGTGTGTGTGTGTGTGCTTGCTGTTTTGGTATGAGAGAAGACCACATGATGACATTTGTGTCAAGTCAAGATACAGCATGAAGTGTTGATTTTGACAGTAAATTTGGATTCTTGAAAAGTCACATTTTATTCGACTAAATATGAGATTTTAGTCTACTCAATTTACAGTTGTAAGTCAACTAAAATGTGTTTTGGCGGGCCTTGATGCCGTGCTGCGACGTGTTGTGAGCTTGTAGATCGGCAATTTTCAGCATGCAACCAAGTGTAAAATGACTTATACTGGATCTCTTGTCCACTATTCCCTTGCCAACATTTTAGTCAAGTTTTTATTTGTTGACGAAATTGTCATTATATATTTAGTCTCAGTTTTAGTCATCATAGCTTAGTTTTCATGTAGTTTCCATTTAGTTTTCTTCGGTGGAAAAAAGGTAGTCGACGAACATTTTTCGTCATATAGTTGTAGTCGGGTGCAGTACTTAGTTTAGACAGTTTTTGGTTTAGACTATAATCATTGGTTAGACCAGTCATTAGTCCTACAACTACAATCTATCTCAAACCCTCACCCTAAACCTAACCTCCCACGGGGCAGCACACCTAATCCTAACCTTAACCCATGTCTAACCAATGACTTGACTAGTCTAAACTAAGTATGCACCCTAAACCCTCACCCTAAACCTAACCTCCCACGGGGCAGCACCTAATCCTAACCTTAACCCATGTCTAACCAAGCCTAGTCTTAACTAAGTATGCACCCCAACCTCCCACGGGGCAGCACACCTAAACCTAACCTTAACCCATGTCTAATAACTAGTCTAAACTAAGTATGCACCCCGTTGCAGTCGACAGAATCAGCACTGGATGATAACTGGGGCGACTCCTGACGTACTAAATAAATGATAGTCTCAATGTCTCCCCCACTTTCCTCCGTCTCTCTCTCTCTCTCTCTCTCTCTCTCTCTCTCTCTCTCTCTCCATCTGTTGGCTGTTGGATGTGGAGGGGACCATATGCTGTATGAATCATTGACGTATCCCTCATGTCGTTATAGCTCGCTAACACATGGATTCATCATTATTATCTTCCCAAGGATAAGCACATTTATACAAAGGACGGCTTCATTGGCTCTATATTATATAGGTATAGGAGGACGGCCTTTTATTGTTATTCTTCAGTACATTAGCAGTTTGATTCAAGTGTTGTTTTTGGCAGCACATTTATATTTTAGTTTTAGTCATATAGTCTCATGAATATAGTTTTTATTTAGTTTTAGTCACATTTTAAAGTCACCTGGAATTTTTTAGTGTTAGTCTAGTTTTAGTCGACTATGTCATAAGATTTTAGTCGACTAAATCTATAGCTGAAAATAGCCGGTTTGTGAGCTTGTATATCAGCTATTTTCATGCATGCAAAGTGTGAAATGACTTACTGTATACTACTGGATATCCTGTCCACTAATTTTAGTCTAGTTTGTATCTGTTGACGAAATCGTCAATACATTTAGTCTTAGTTTTAGTCACCATAGCTTAGTTTTCACTTAGTTTCCATTTAGTTTTTGTCAGTGAAAAAAGGTAAATCTTTCGTCCTAGTTTTAGTCGACAAAAACAACACTGTTTGATTCATTTTTTTGAGGGACGCCATGTACAGCTTTTCGTCCAATTTACAATTTAGGCATTTAGCAGACGCTCTTAATCCAGAGCGATTTACATTAAGCAAGAACAAAAAAGCATGGGAATACATCACATAAAAAGCATTTATCATACAATGCAATTATAGTGCTGTCTACATAACATGGTATAAGTCTGTATCAAATGCTATCTAAGTCTACAGAAATGCTATCTAAGGGGTAAGTATGCCAGTACTTTTTGCACTTTTTACTCAAGTACATTTTGGAACATTGGAGCCTGCGACGCATTGTGAGATTGTAGATCTGCTATTTGTTTTATACATTTGAAAAACTGCATAATGAGTACTTTCTATCCGTTGACTTTTTTAAGTACATTTTTTATGCCAATCCCTTTGTGCTTGAAAGCTTTGGTTACTAGTTACTTTGGAGATTTTCATTTTGATTAGAAAACATACATTAACCACTTCAACGCTATGCATTTCGGCAATTTGAAAATAGCCGATTTACAAGCTCACATACATTTTGATTTCCTGACTGTTACCGCTATATTTCCAGCGGAGAGCTGGCGGTATATATATGGCTGCCCGGGGGCGCCGCCCGGTGGTTCTGAAGCTGCACGCACGCCCCCCCCAACGTGCACGCACATGCACGACAATGCGGCGCCGCGCTCAACACCTCAAACAGAGGAGGCAGTGCCGTCTACCTACTGTAGCTGGCAGGCTCCTTTGTTATGCGTTGCAAAACATTTACCTGATGTTCTCACTTAGTATCACTTCTCATCCTCTCAGTTATACACTGTAGGGTGTAGGCTATAAACGGCCACCCATTCTGGGCGGGAACCCCTTTTGGTGTTGTAAGCATTTATGTTATTATTTAGCTATTGAAAAATAGCAGATCTACAAGCTCATAGCGTGTCTGTTATTTTTGAAAAATGTGGCGCAAATCTTTGAATTCCCTGGAACAACATATTTTCAGATGGGGGGGGGGGGGGGGGCAATTACATATATTTTTTGGGGGTCCTTGACATGAAAATGTTTGAAAACCACTGACATAGAAACATGGGGTCTTTCAGAAAACTATTGGGACTTAGAAGGTATTTGTAGAATCGTTACCAGGTCAAAATGGGTTAACCCACCGTGCGTCGTCGTCCCCCCCCCCCCCCCCCCCATCTGAAAATATGTTGTTCCAGGGAATTCAAAGATTTGCGCCACATTTACCAGGTAAAAATGGGTTAACCCACCGTGCGTCCAGACTCCAGAGGAAACATTGTTTCGTGCCTAAACCTGTGCGTCTTTCTGTCGACTCTCAGGACCCCCAAAATATATATGGAATTGGCCGCGGATCCCCATCTGAAAATATGTTGTTCCAGCCCCCCCCCCCCCCCCCCCAGAAGAAAAGATTTGAGTTAAAAACGTTCGCTCTGAAAAGAAAGAATATATATTCAAAGATTTGCGCCACATTATCACGATTTTTCAAAAATAGCAGACCTACAAGCTCGTATGAACTTGTAGATCTGCTATTTTTCAATAGCTAAAGTGTGACATAACGTTAAAAGAACTAAAGGGGTTCCCGCCCAGAATGGGTTAAGTAATAAGTAAACAGTAATTGTCCGTGGCGTATATAGTGCACTGTGCAGGAGCGTAGTGTCGCTCCTCTCGTACAATATGGAACAGAGAGATCATACAGTTCCACCTCACTGGATAAGACCATCATTACTTTCACACAATAATGACCTGCAAACCTTTTCATGATGGAGGGAGGGAGGGAGGGAGGGAGGGAGGGAGGGTGGGGGTGTGTGTGTGTGTGTGTGTGTGTGTGTGTGTGGGGGTGTGTGTGTGTGTGTGTGTGTGTGTGTGTGTGTGTGTGTGTGTGTGTGTGTGTGTGTGTGTGTGTGTGTGTGTGTGTGTGTGTGTGTGTGTGTGTGTGTGTGTGTGTGTGTGTGTGTGTGTGTGACATAATATTAGTCTGTCTGTCTCGATTCAATTTCAAAATGCTCTATTGTCATGACAACAATATGTCTTAAATTTCCAAAGGATATAACATGAAACTAATTATAATTAACATTGCATATACAGGCACAGTAATTAAGTGACTAACGGACATCCTAACAATTTGTGACCAGTGCCAGTGGTTTAATATACAAGGGGGCCATGGTCATCTTTCAGTTCTTTACATATTATGAAACTGCACACTGTAACCTTTCATATGATGTATTGCTCATTGAAATTGGGGGGGAAATGAAGAAGATATGACCATTTGAAACTTGTTGAACTGGAAACCCCAAAGTACAGAATTTGCCCTTCTAATATTTCAGCAGTGATCTGTGACTTTAGGGGGCGCTGTTTTCCCTTAATTCCTCCATTATTCAACCAGCAGTGTTTCAACCTGTTACTAAAAATGTATTTGACAAAAATAAAGTGTAGTTGATTATTTGGGCTTGTTTTTAAAGTGTAGTTGATTATGGAGAGTTGGTAACCAAGTGGACCCTTATTAGATCAGGCCTATGTAAATGTTCCAGATGAGTAGCCTACAAATAATTATTTTGGGCTTGTTTTCATTCACCGGGTTGTTTATTTCTCAGAACCTGGCAACCCCGCGATAGCTTTTTAGCTACGTCTAGCATTATATTGATATCAATCCTGTAGCTAGAACAAGTACATATCGCGCTATATTACATATCGATGTGATCTGCGTTATTATGACCTTAATTTTCATGGCAGGTACATTCCAAAGTAACTAATAATAGCCACGTTATGGTGACATAATGTTACAATGTTTACATTGTCTTCTTCTTCTGCTATTGGAAACAGGAAGCATGTTCCATTGTTCTGATTCACCAGTGCCCCCATCTGGAACATTAGCTTTAGGCGGACCGAAAATAAACACACTTTTTACAAAATACGATGGTTAATACTTCTTTCTCTGCTATTTCTGTTAGCCAGTTAGTAAAAGACTAGTATTATCTTCAAAAATGATTGTGTACAAAAAAGTGGATTTTAGCGGAATTTGCATACTTTGAAAGGAAAGCTGATTTTCTGATTGGCATTGGTTAGCAATGCTTAACCCAATTGTTAAAACATTAGACATAGTGACTTGTTTAAGCAATTGCAACGACTTAATGACACTAAAACGACTTTCTGATGGAATAAAAACATTCTTTAACATTCCAACTATGTTAATGTGGCTAAAAACGAAAACCACCAAAAAAAAAGAAATTAATTGTATTTTCATCTATAACTGTATATCAACTGTGCCGACTTGTGGTTGAAATCACTGGCCTGGGACACATTTATTAATGAACCAGTAAGACGCCCTGAGGGCGAGAAGCGCCCACGCATCCGCCTGGGTGACAGCAGACTGCTGGGCGAGTGCTGGCGCTTTGGCATGGGAGGGTCAGATCAACATATGGAATGAATTCTGTACTGGCCATATATGGAGAGTGTCTGGAGTGTACAGGGTTTGATGACGTTCAACATCTGGAATGTCACAACTTAAAGGACGGGTGGGGAAGGATCAACATATGGAGTGTCAGAACAGGTCAGCTCCATATATGGAGATCCATGGGTTTGAGGTCAGGTTTACAGTTGCTGGCCGGCTCCATATGGTATGCAGATCTAGGTGATGATGATGCAGTCTTCTCCATGTATGGTTATTAGTGACACTTCCCATAGACAGCCCATTCATCCAAACAGAAAAGTCCTCTCTAATTATATTAAACGTCGAAATCAACAACATTGCAGCTGTAGGGAAAGCTTGGATTATCCTCATTCAATCTGTAAAGTGTTTGTTTCATAAAAATCACACTCATGTGAACTGAGTGGTGCAAATCCCCTCTCTCTCTTTTTCTATGTGTTGGAGTTTGGAAGCGCTCGTTGACTATCACTCAATGGCCCATGCGTACCACCTGTTTTGAATGTGTATACATAATGCAGGAGGCAGCAGGGGGTTGCTTTCCTGATAACGAGCGCTTCCATACTCAGATACTTAGAAAATAATCATCTGCAAGGAATTTCTTGACAGGAAGTAGCTCATAAAATGTCTACGGTGGATTTTCATTAAACAAAAACTTTACAGATTGAAAGAAGATAATTCAAGCTTTCCCTACAGCTGCAATGTTGGTGATTTTGACGTTGTTTAATATAATTAGAGAGGACTTTTCAGTCTGGATGAATGGGCTGTCTATGGGAAGTGTCACCTACGTAGGTATGACCTTGCTGGCAAGATGGCAGTCTGAATATGGAGAATGAAAACAAGTGAGATGAAATCCATGAGACAAAGATTACAGTGATATAGTGAGCAGTTATAGTGACTCTGTTTAGACAGATTGCTTTCTTGGCTCCTGTCGTCCCTCATCACGTATTGGGCTGCCAAAACGGTGCATTTAAGGGCTATATCTTGCGCCACCCCTTATCCCTAAACTAATTTGCTATTTCTTTACTATTTAAAAAAACTATTTACTATTTAAAATAGTTCAAATAGCCGACCTACAAGCTCACAACGTCTGGATGTAGATCGGCTAGTTGAACTATTTTAAAAGGTTTTTTTTAATAGTAAATTACCGTCAGGGAATGTTCCCTTTTTAATCAATGAAGGGTGGCTCCACTGCCCACGATGCGATGCACTGCATTGCGCTGCGTTTGGTGACTGCTTTAAAATGGCCCCGGTTCGTTTGACCCACGTCACACGCGTCCAGTGAAGCCCCGCCGTGAGACAGACGGCCAATCTACACCAGGCTTTTCTCGTGCCTTTACTCTAAACGCGCGGACCGTGCGACGTGCGTGCGTAAGCCAAATGCCCTGGCTACATCGATCTGTCAGACACGCGGCAGATTTGTGCGGGACCTTCCGGGAGGATATATAGATACCCACGCATGGGGGCATACGCACGTATTTTTTTTTAGAACCAATCCTATTTTTAGAGCATGCGTAGGATGGCCCGCGGTATCCGTGCGTCTGGTGTAGCTGGTATCATTGACATATATTGGTCCTATCCAAACGCACTGTACGCGCGCAGTAAACGCATACGCACGCGCGCAAAATTGCCTGGTGTAGCTTGGCCGTGACGGCCAAGCTACACCAGGCGTACCTACCACGCGTATCTATATATCCTCCCGGAAGGTCCCGCACAAACCTGCCGCGCGTCTGACAGATCGATGTAGCCGCGGGGCATTTGGCTTACGCACGCACGGTCCGCGCGTTTACAGTAAACGCACGAGAAAAGCCTGGTGTAGCTTGGCCGTGACAGAGTCCCTCGTTAATGTTTGTTCACTAGTATGCCAGTGAAAATTGCACGCATACACACGCACGCACGCACGCTGCATTATCTGGCCTTTGACGGCCAAGCTACTGTACACCAGGCAATTTTGTGCGCGTGCGTATGCGTTTACTGCGCGTGTACAGTGCGTTTGGATAGAACCAATTATGTCAATGATACCAGCTACACCAGACGCACGGATACCGCGGGCCATCCTACGCGTGCTCTAAAAATAGGATCGGTTAAAAAAAAATTACGTGCGTATCCATATATCCTCCCGGAAGGTCCCACACAAACCTGCCGCGCGTCTGACAGATCGATGTAGCCCGGGCATTTGGCTTACGCACGCACGGTCCGTGCGTTTAGTAAACGCACGAGAAAAGCCTGGTGTAGCTTGGCCGTTAGTTGTGTGCCCATGCTGTGACTGTGGCTGCATCTTATGGGTTCAATGGAGGCTGTGCTAACAGAAGTGGTGACACTTCTCTCCAGGAAGGCTGGCCTGCGTGTCTGTTGCTCGTTAGCCTTCACCCACCCACCCCGTTTTACCCTTTTTATCTCCTATGATGATTTCATGTTTTTGGCTATATATATATAGAAGAGTATATTTGTATGTCTCTAGATTGTTATGATGAATTGAACATGGTGGGCCCTATATTGTAAACAAGTGTAAATATTTATGGTGTCGTCCACAGTTAACTGTTTTGTATTGAGTTGTGCTTGAAATGTACTGTAATTCTCCAATTTGTTAATAAATTCATCAATCAATCAAACCGCGGACGTCTGGCTTAGTTAGAACCACTTCATTAGAAAAGCGTGTGACACATAAATGTGTTTCTTCACACATATACTATTCTTTTCTTTTTTAAGATGAGTTTTTTGCCTTTTTGCCTTTGTTCATAGTTACGGTGAAGATGGACAGGAGAGAGAGAAGGAAAGGTCAATATGAACGGGACTCGAACACGCGACACGCTGTCAGGCCAAAGCCTATTATGTGGCATGATGTGCCTGGACCGCTAGGCCAGCGGGCGCCAAGTATCCCTATTCTGAGGGGAACATGAAATCGGCTATTTTTGGCGAAGCGGTTCAGTGTTTCTTCTTTTTCGGTGTTTTTTCGATGCTTCACACGACACTGATGACAGTGCTGTCAAACGAGTCTAGGAACAAATTGGCCTGCGACGCAATCATATAGTCTTAGTGGGGGGGTTCCGGCTCCATCTCTCTCAGCTAAGGGGTTCCGGCTCCATCTCTCTCAGCTAAGGGGTTCCGGCTCCATCTCTCTCAGCTAAGGGGTTCCGGCTTCATCTCTCTCAGCTAAGGGGTCCCTGCTCCATCTCTCTAAGCTAAGGGGTCCCTGCTCCATCTCTCTCAGCTAAGGGGTCCCTGCTCCATCTCTCTCAGCTAAGGGGTCCCTGCTCCATCTCTCTCAGCTAAGGGGTCCCTGCTCCATCTCTCTCAGCTAAGGGGTCCCTGCTCCATCTCTCTCAGCTAAGGGGTCCCTGCTCCATCTCTCTCAGCTAAGGGGTCCCTGCTCCATCTCTCTCAGCTAAGGGGTCCCTGCTCCATCTCTCTCAGCTAAGGGGTCCCTGCTCCATCTCTCTCAGCTAAGGGGTCCTGGCTCCATCTTTCTCAGCTAAGGGGTCCCGGCTCCATCTTTCTCATTTAAGGGGTCCCGGCTTCATCTCTCTCATTTAAGGGGTCCCGGCTTCATCTCTCTCAGCTAAGGGGTCCCGGCTTCATCTCTCTCAGCTAAGGGGTCCCGGCTCCATCTCTCTCAGCTAAGGGGTCCCGGCTTCATCTCTCTCAGCTAAGGGATCCCGGCTTCATCTCTCTCAGCTAAGGGGTTCCGGCTTCATCTCTCTCAGCTAAGGGGTCCCGGCTTCATCTCTCTCTCAGCTAAGGGGACCCGGCTTCATCTCTCTCAGCTAAGGGGTCCCTGCTTCATCTCTCTCAGCTAAGGGGTCCCGGCTTCATCTCTCTCAGCTAAGGGGTCCGTGGCCCGTTGAAGACCCCCTCCTGACTCAAAGGGATAATTCAAAATGTACTTGAGTAAAAATACAAAAGTATTGGCATAAGTCTCATTTCAGATATTTAAAAAAATCATTTGAAAATAGCAGATCTACAAGCTCACAATGTGGCACATCACGACACATTGTGATCTTGTAGATCTGCTATTTTCAAATGGCCGAAATGTATATAAATCTACAAAGTTTTACTTTATACGTTTTATAAAGTAACTAAAGTTTTGGTTTAAAAGTAGCCTACAATATTTGCCTCTGAGATGTAGTGGATATATTGTAGTACTTCACCACTTTTCAACCCATCTTCATATAATTGGTCCTCACTAATGATCATGATAAAATAGCACCATTTATTTCAGCTCAGAAACCCGTCCACCAGTGACATCATTGATGGGGAATCCAAGCTGATTGGACACTGCAGGCTTTCTAGTCCTGGAAAGTTGCAACACGAAAACAGACTATGGGTCACAGACTGAGTAGAAAAAAATGGTGCCACTTTGTCATGATTATTATCAGTGAGGACCAATTATATGAAGATAGGTCAGTAAAGTAAATGTTACTTTCCACCACTGGTGTCTATATCAGGTGTGCCCCGTGTGCCAACCAATGGATGGCATAGGTGGCATGCGCACATTGTCTGCTGATGGATGCCACCTGTGAATTATTGATGCGATGTGTGCCTACTTAAAAATGCATCCTCAACCTTTCCACGCACGCACACACGCGCACACGTACGCACATGGCATGAAATATATATTACCACAGGTAGATCTTCTGAGCAAGCAATTGGTTGAAATAGGCTATATCCAGCCGTGCTGAAATGGGCATGACACCTAGCCGTTAATAGAAGACTTGAGAACAAATTAATCACATTAGAAGTACCATCAGTTGATGCTGATTAGTGATTAGACAGAGTTTTGTCAGAGCAGCAGCATTATTGGCTTAGGAATGGAACAAAAGGTGAACGGTATACGCTCCTGTCATCAGTTAGCAGTGCCACATGACGCCTATGGACGCCTATCCCGTGACGCCCTCGTTGCCATGGGCGCCTTTTTTATTCAATTTTTTATTTTTTTATCCAGATTTCGAAAATTCCTCTAATCTGGTGCTCAGGTGATGATATTCACATTACATGCACCATTTTATTACAAATTCTTTATTTTATTTATAATGGACTTCGGTGGCAACGAGGGCCAAAACTGGTATCCACCTGTGGCACTGAGATGAGTGGTGGCCAAATATTTTCTGAGGTGGTACTTCAGTGAAATGTTGGGGACCAATGCCTTAATTTATACTTCTGTAGAACGACGGTCAGACAAATTAAAAAAATATATATATTTTGGTCTAAACTCTAAATGTTCTGTTACTACTCTTTCTTCTATAGTTTCCGTTACCTCGTAGGTAATCTGAGTTCCCAGAAGTTACATTTTTCGCCACTTGGGGGGGCTAAATGTCATTGCAGCCCTCACTTTTGTCTTCAATATTTGTGTTTACACAAACACGGAAAGATGGGCACCCCTCAAATAATTACAAAAAATGAACATTGCTCTGAGGTCTGCTGTCTAGCTGTTGCTGGTCGCTACATATATTATAGCAAGTGGATGGTGACCCACAGGTGGCCCACAGGCTCTGGAATAGCATGCCCCTCCCCATCAGATCTGCCCAGGGGGTTTTAAATCCCTACTTAAAACCCATCTGTTCTTCTCTCTGGATTTTAATTGACACTTGAGCTGTACAGATGTGCCATTTGAGAAAACCACATCTCCTGTCATTGTCAATTCAGTAGATTGTTTCAGAGCATTGTCAGTAGATTGTTTCAGAGCATTGTCAGTAGATTGTTTCAGAGCATTGTCAGTAGATTGTTTCAGAGCATTGTCAGTAGATTGTTTCAGAGCATTGTCAGTAGATTGTTTCAGAGCATTGTCAGTAGATTGTTTCAGTGCATTGTCAGTAGATTGTTTCAGATAATTGCCAGTAGATTGTTTCAGAGCATTGTCAGTAGATTGTTATTATTTCCACACAACAGCTCTAAGGTATGTTAATGACATAATAAAATGTTGAAAAGTAAAAAAAAATCTGAACTATCCCTTTAAGCATCTGTTTTTGGTGGGAAGGAATTTGGGCCCTTGTCTCATCAGAGCAACCAACGTAATGCTAAACAGCACCTGGCTGAGTATCCCTTTTCTAGTCTCTGGAGAACCAATTCAATTATGTTTCCTCAGAACACCACCTCTATCCCACACGGCGGGTAAATCTTACTAAGATTAGATTTGGAGTAATAACCACGTACAGCACTTTGGTTGTTAAATGTCCTTTATAAATATTTGAGTTGATAGATGTGCCGTGTGGTATCGCAATTCCTTAGTCCTTACTAACGAACAGGCAGAAACCTCGCATTTTCTTATGTTTTTGTTTTTGTTTTTTTAAGCTCTTTTCAAGCTATTTTCACCATTTAACCCATTTATGGACGGGAACCCCTTTTGGTCTTTTAAGCATTGTTATACTTTAGCTATTGAAAAACAGCAGATCTACAAGCTCGTAGCGCGGCACCGAGTGCCGTGCTACGAGCTGCTATTTTAGAAAAATCATGAAAATATGGTGCAAATCTTTTAATGCATATTCTTTCAGAGCGAACATTTTTTACTCAAATCTTTGCTTCTGGGGGGGGGGGGGGGGTCCCTGGAACAACATATTTTCAGATGGGGGTCGGTGGCCAATTACATATATTTGTGGGTGTCCTTTTGACATGAAAATGTTTGAGAACTACTGACATAGAAAGATGGGTTTTTCAGAAAACTGTTAGAAAGACTAGTCTAAAATGTTTTTTTTTTTTTAATAATAATAAAAAGATTGACATACAAGGTTTTTCCACCTGCCAACGGCAACTCATTTTTCCGTTGGAAGTGCTCAATGTGAGGTGGAATTCATTGGCTGAATTGAGGCGATCATTTCACTGAGGAGGACAGTCAGTCTGAGGAGCCAGGCGCTCCTAGCACTGAAATTAACCCATTTAGGCCTGACGTCGAAATTTAAAAAGAAATCTTCTAAATCATGAAATGTTGTTTCTATATCAGTGGTTCTCAATATTTCATGTCAAGGACCCCAAAAATTATCTGTATTTGGCCGCCGACCCCATCTGAAGAATATGTTGTTCCAGGGACCCCCCCCAGAAGCAAAGATTTGTGTTAAAAACGTTCTGAAAGAATATATAATATTCAAAGATTTGCACTAGATTTTCACGATAAAAAAAAAGCAGACCTACAAGCTCGTAGCGCGGCACTCGGTGCTGCGCTATGAGCTTGTAGATCTACTATTTTTCAACAGCTGAAAGCATAGCATGATGCTTAGAACACCAAAAGGGGTTCCCGGCGTTCAGAACGGGTTAAATTAAACATTCAGCGCGGCGCTCAATTATGGACTGAGTGTCAGAAATGAAGAAAGCACACTAGGGGACAGAAAGTGAGTGAAGAATGAAAGTGGGTATTAGGGACGAAAGTAAAATGTGGATGGAGAGAGAAACGAGGCACATGTGTGTCTATAATAAGACGGCTTGGAACACCATGTAGACAGAGGTTACGTGGTGTTGTTTTTGGCAGCAAGTTTTAGTTTTCGTCATGGTCTCTTGAATAGTTTTCGTTTGGTTTTAGTCACATTTAGATTTTAGTCACCTGGAGTGTTTTAGTCTAGTTTTAGTCGACTAAATGTCATAAGATTTTAGTCGACTAAATGTCATAAGATTTTAGTCGACTAAATCTACAGTTTATTTAGCCGACTAAAATGTGTTTTGGCGGGGCTTGATGCCGTAGTCATGACTGTTATTACACTTGCTGAAAATAGCCAAACTACAAGCTCACAATTTTACATTCAACCAAGTGTAAAATGAATTATACTGGATCTCTTGTCCACTAGTCCGTTCCTAACATTTTAGTCTAGTATTTATTCGTCAACTAAATTCTCAATATATTTAGTCTTAGTTTTAGTCATCGTAGCTTAGTTTTCACTTAGTTTCCATTTCGTTTTCAGAGACTATTATCTAGATTGTTTGTGCAGTGAAGCTATATGTATACAGTGCTGCTTTTTTTTCCAGGGAGAAAAATAAAGTCTGGGAACGAGTCCACTTCAATTCGGCATAGAGTAGCTCAGTAGCTCAAACGTCGATCACTCTCTGCTGATTTCTGATCGTCTGCACCTTTGTTAAATTGACACACACAAGTGCTACGGACTAAAATGGAGTCTGAAGAGGTGGGCGTGCAGACTACGACGGATTGGGTGAGTCTGCAGTTATGATTGCAATGGAAAGTTCATTCCATATACGGTAGTTTTGGAGCCAGAGAGGAGACGAGTCTGGGACGTGCTGAGCGTTGTCCTGGCTGTTTTACTGAAGGTTCTGCCAGACTCCCTGTGTTGGCTTATCTGAGCCCCATATCTTCACACTTTAAAGATATGGGGGTGCCATTCCTTTGGTTGCTTTGAAGGCACTAGAATGGCACTAGGTGTCACATGGACGGACCGCATCAGAAATGTGGACCTCTATGGGGACCTACCACGGGTCACGGACAAAGTCAGAGAGAAGGATGAGGCTGGCAGGGTAGTGCGTCAGGCACCCATGAACTAGATGCAAGTAAATTGACTCTATGGGAGCCAACCCAGGGCAAAGCCAGGAGGGGAATGAAGCGTACCACCTATGTAGACGTACTGCGGCGTGACAGCTTGGCTAACAACACTGCAGAGCTCAAGAACCTGATGTTGGATAGGAATTTGTGGAGGGCAGCGATCCAGGAATCCCGAGTTGGTGTTGGCTAGACCTCACTCTCGCAGTAACCAACTAGCAGAGTTTCGTACTCTGTGCGGGCAGCAACATTGAGCCAATGTATAGGGTCAAGGAGTGGAGAAGGGGGGGAGACATGTTGACTGGTTGAAGACCAAGTGAGCTGCGGCATTTAAGTGTGCTTGCCGGTATAGGCCAGTTAAGGAGGAAGTTACAATAGTCAAGTTTTGATTTGACTGATGTCTGGATAAGGAGCTGGGCTATAAGTCTCCTGGGTGAGGAAGGGTCTGATTCTTTGAATGTTGTAATGTTTAGAGTGTAAACCTACAGGATGGGAGTGGCCGCTGTAATGTGTGCTTTGAATGAGAGCAGACGGTCCAGGACAACAACAAACAAGGTTCTGAATATGATCGTGGTAATGCAGAAGGGAGTTCCAACCGCGCCTCTAGCCTATTGACCATTTGCAGACCGCGGCCATGTTTCCATCAGAGTTTGGAAGCACTCGTTTTCAGTAAAGCAATGTCCTGCTGCCTCATGCATTATGTGCTAATTCAAAACAGGTGGTATGCAGGGCAGTGATATCTGTCGAGCACTTCCAAACTCCAGCACTGGGCGCCTTCCTGGGGGTCTGTATGTTCCGGGGACCCCCAGGGACCCCCACACGGTAACTCTGTCATTTCTCGACTCTGTCGTTTCAGACGCAGGGCAGCTCACCGGAACCGTGCCGGCACCCTGGGCACGCTCCTGTGGGTCTGGAAGTTCTGGGGATCCCCAGAAGTGTTTTTATTGTGTGTGTTTATTGGATTAGGAGTTTAGTACACCGCAGAGAATCTCCCTGTGGAATCACAACCTATTCATCTAACTGGCATATATAGATAATCTAATAAGTGTGACCCCCAGGGTTCAGTGAGGGAGATCCAGGGGGTCCCCAGATAAATGGCTAAATAGAACCAAATGGACCCTAACGGTTCCATTTGGTTCCATTTGTACACTCTCAGAGTTAAATTAACATTGGTTTTACAATATAAATTGGGGTCGCGGAGATAGAAAGGCCATTAAATGGGGGTCCGAGGCCTAATGAATGTCAAATGTCAAACTGCAACTGAAATTGGAATCACTGCTAGAACGGTGAAAATCTTCTCTTGGTTAAATACCAAATTCAATGATCATTACGTTCCAGTAATGAAGTCAAAGATATAATCAATGATTTAGAAAACAAAACAATGTTCAAGAAGTACAAGTGCAAATAGTAGATCTGTGAGCTTGTAGATCTGCTATTTTCAGTAGTTTGTCGACTAATTCAACTGTAGATTTAGGCACCTATAGAATCAACTTTAGTCAACTAAATCTAGACTAAAGGTAAATATTAATGTCAGCGGGGCACGGTGGCACAGTCGGTAGTGCTGTCGCCTCACAGCTAGAAGTGTCCTGGGTTCGATTCCCGCTGCAGGGGATGCTGTGCCCATACCTTGAGGCAGGGTTGGCAAAAACCCTGTCCCCTCACAAATTACATGCAGTAATCCTGGTCTCTAAACTGCCTCCCCCTGGCCAGCCGGGGAGCCTGATGGAGGGGAAAGGAACTGGTCATAATAACGTGTTCCTTCCACGCGCTACGTCGGGCCGGGGAAACTCCCCCCTTTCAGGTGAAAAGAAGCAGCTTCAATTCAATTAGCTTGAACTCCTCATGCATATAAGGAAGCATGAGGTCTGTCCACTGACCCCCCCCCCCCCCCCACCCGAGGGGTTGCAGAATTGAATTCAAATATGACTAAAGCTTTTTGTACTGTCCAATTCAACAGTGTTGTGGAGGCGAGGAGAGGACCTCTGTAATCACATCAAGCGGGCCATAGAATTCAATAAGTGCCACGGTAGAGAGGGGCTGTATGGAGGAAATAGATATGTGGCATCCTCACAAGGATTCACCTCGTATAATGTCTGTATGTGAGTGAAAGTGCACAGGATTATTATTATTTTTTTTTTCTTCTTTAACATTCTACGCCTTAAAGGAGCATTCAGTGATTTGGGTGATTTGGGGAAAAAACCCGGTCCGCCCATAGAAATATGGACAAAGCGTTCCCCGGGTCTAACATGAACGTAAAATGAAGCCTGTCAGTCCTTGAATTGTAAGTCGCCATCTTTCTAGATCTGTTTGGGCCCAGCTGGCCCATTGGCTGGCCAAGACAACGAGGCGGAACTTCCCCCCCTTCTTCTTAGTTGGGTTTTATTTTGACTCGAGTGGGAGGGGAATCCCGATCATAGACTGTAACGGTAGCCACGCCCCTCAGAACATGCACGACTTTATGGTCATTTTTTTTATAAATGGGACCATAATTTTCCCAAAAGAATATTATGACATTAGAAATGAGACTTTAAACTAGTGACTGGAAGCAAAAAGTATTCATGACCATGTTTATTAAGGTAATACAGTCTAGGTGAAGTTGGGCCCAAATACATGGACTTCTATGGGGCTATGGGGTTTTTTTGGGCCCAATGACAGCGCCACAACAGGCCATTACCGGTATATGAACTTTCAGGAAATCCCGATTTCCTTGTGGCTTCACAAAATATCTGTCTGACTGCCCCCCTGGGTCCGCCCTGGTAGCAAGATGTGCACATGCACGCACTCTACAGTGGGGGGACATGCAACAGGCCAACAGCACAGAGAGAGAGAGAGAGAGAGAGAGAAAATCTAAAATGACAGATTTCTACAATGACATTTCTGTGAACTTTGTTCAGGAGGGGGAAGGGGGGGGGGGGGGGTTCCTGCTCCTCACAACTAAGGGAAAAACTGAAAAACCGTTGGAGGACCCTGTAGTTTTAGTGAGGGAGAGAAAAATTGCTCATTGGTGCAGTGCAAATGTATGTATGTACTGTACGTATGCAAACGTATAGCATGTTATGTAGACAGCACTATAATTGCATTGTATATAGTCATAGCACGCCATAGTACATATGTATAGCATAGTAGTATATATGTATAGTTTATATGTATAGTTTCATTATATAGATATTCCACTGTTACTTTCTTAGCTTACACATGTTTCATGATAAATGCTTTTATGTGATGTATTCCCATGCTTTTTGTTATTGCTTAATCTAAGTCGCTCTGGATTAAGAGCGTCTGCTAAATGCCTAAATTGTAAATTGCAAATTGCAAACATACAGGCCTGTATTAGATGTGAGCAGCTGATTCAGTCTTACTGGTATGCAGACTGCATGCAAATAGCGGGTTGTGCTTTTACACAGATTAACTGTTGTATATATTCCTCATCTCTCTCTCTCTCTCTCTCTCTCTCTCTCTCTATTTCAATTTCAAAATGCTTTATTGGCATAATAAAATAATATGTTCTACATTGCCAAAGCATACATACAACAAAACAAATGGCAACATTGCACACACAGAGACAACAGACAAAAGTCCCAACAATAATGAACGACAAAGCAATACAGTAACAATGAAAAGAAATTAACAAACAGACAGACAAACATAACAGCAACTTAATGACCCTGTTCAGCCAGATATACCTGGCTCTATAATGTCCACTGGCTGTCCCTCAGTTGATGACAACTCCACACGTATTTTGCTGCCAAAAATGTGCATTTGGACTGTTCTCCCAGAGACATCAGAAGAATGATTCCCTGATGTCTTTATATTTGTCACATTGTAACAGAAAGTGTAGCTCTGTCTGTCTATCTGTCTTCTCTAGGCAGCCACTTCTGTCTGTGTCTGCCTGTTTCTACTGCCAGGAGGTGGTCTGTACTGAGTCTGTACATAGTTGTCTGTACATCTTCCTCAGTTTTGGATCAGTAACAGTGGTCAGGTAATTTGTCACTGTGTATTCACTGTGTACTCTCTCTCTCTCTCTCTCTCTCTCTCTCTCTCTCTCTCTCTCTCTCTCTCTCTCTCTCTCTCTCTCTCTCTTCCTCTCTCTTTCTCTCTCCCCCCTCTTCCTCTCTCTTTCTCTCTCCCTCCCTCCCATCTCTCTCTCCCTATCTCTCTCTCCCTCCCTCCCACAGGAGAACATGACGAGAAGATCCCATAACAGGCGAGCTCTGACCCCGCTGTGCGTGGAGATTAAGGTAGGGTGAACCTCATTTCACACACGGCGCTTCCTGGTACACCGTATACAGCTAGGCTGGTGCCGCGCCGCGCTATAGCAAACTCATGCTGGATGGAGGCTACACGCACACATGCACACACGCACGCACTCAGAAAGCCCTCAGCAAGGTACAACCCGTTCCGCACCTTTGCTCCGATCTGCCTCTCCAAAAGCATGAGCTACCTGGGAGGTACACAGCGTTATTACTCTCATCAACGCTGCCATTCTCGCCACCGAATCAAATTACACCCGTAGTACAATGCTGCTGCTTTCCCTCCCCAGTTTCCTTTTCTCTCCTTCTCTCTCTCTCTTCTAATTTCAATGACGTTCCCCTGTGGGAAAAAAAGGGGCCCTTTATTAAATAAATGTACATAACGTAATTAAATATGACGCCTGATAAAATTTTGCCATTCATTTGGAAAATTGGGAAATATGAGAATATGCTTTTGCGATGATGCGTTATATCTCATACATCTTGTCCGTGTTTGTTATAGGATACATGATAACCCTTCCACAGTAGTAGCTTTTTCATATTTTCTATTTAGCATAATCTTCCTACATAATGCCTCATTTGCATATTTAATTTTGTAATACAATAAATCATTGTCTTCGTGTAACTACAAGTTTAACAAGTTTCATGGTGATAACAATCTTATGTAGGTATGGTTTCATCCACTCAATTCATAATTAACGTTCCAATTTTGGAGCTCTGGCTCTTGAACCAGAGCTATGAACCAAAAAGAACTGAACCGGTTCCCATTGGGAACCAACCGGTGGAGAATAACTGCCCATTGGGAACCAACCGGTGGAAAATAACTGAACCGGTTCCCATTGGGAACCAACCGGTGGAAAATAACTGAACCGGTTCCCATTGGGAACTCTGTATCAAGGGGTTGGACTGCGGGTAAATTCCTGCGACATGCTAGCGTTATGTCCTGCCGGCGGATTACGGTCTGGATAGGCTCAATTGTACGCCCATTTCCTACACCAGAGAACTGGTGTGGCCAATCGGGACACTGTATGCAATGTGGGCGGGCTTTGGTACAGTGACGTTCAATGCTTGAGACCTTTGACTGACAGTAGCTCTGACCAATTGTGTCAAAGAGAAAATGTTGGACCCGCCCCCCGGGAAACAAGATCCATACACAGCATCTCCAGACTCAAATACCACACGACAGTGTGATTTGAGTCTGGCTTATTAGCCAGGCTAGGTGACAGTGGCCAGCTAGTCTCATCCTCCTTACTGCTATCTTCTCTGATACACTTAATTGGTAATGCCCCGTACAGATACTTGTTAGTGATGTGCTCGTGTTGTTATTTCAAAGAAACAAGATAATCGGTTGGATGGCCTTCTAATGAGAGCGCAAAATCTGTCTTGGAAGAGTCACCCATTGACTAATCTAATGTACGGCAACCTTCCCCGTATTTCTTCACTAGTCCGATCCAGAAGAACACAGTTTGCCGGCCACTGCTACAGAGCTGACAATGAGGTTATATCTTCCCTTCTTCTCTGGAATCCTGGCTCAAAGCAGACCAGAGGTAGAAAACTGTCGTTCCCTGATGTCATCGCTAGGGACACATGCTTCAGTAGGCAGGGAGTAGACTGGGGGTGGCAATGAAGGACCGGCTTCAGTAGGCAGGAACTGGGGGTGGCAATGAAGGACCGGCTTCAGTAGGCAGGAACTGGGGGTGGCAATGAAGGACCGGTGCTTCAGTAGGCAGGAACTGGGGGTGGCAATGAAGGACCGGTGCTTCAGTAGGCAGGAACTGGGGGTGGCAATGAAGGACCGGTGCTTCAGTAGGCAGGAACTGGGGGTGGCAATGAAGGACCGGGAAGTCTGGCGTAACATTCTGGTATAGCCTTCTATTATCATCTATTATCCTAGAACGTTGGTGGGATTCCTAATCACACGTCTACATCTACATCATGTACATCTTTATGTTCTCATTCGTTTTATGGTGTTATAGTTTTATTGCTGTTTATCCAAAATAAACGTGTGTAACTGGCTTGCTTAGATAATGATGCGTGGAAGTATACAACAGCACTAATCTCAACATATATTTACACTGACTGGAGCCTCATGTCTGAGAATAATATTGTATAATAGCCTTGACAAATATTAGTTTCTACCGTGTTTCAGATTAGTTACGCTTATTTACATAATATATGTCAATGTCACCAGAACATTTATTTACATATATGTCAATGTGGTAGAACATTTATTCACTGTCAATGTGGTAGAACATGTATTTACAATATTATGTCAAATGTCACCAGAACACTTCAATCTTTTGTTTTGTGTTCTTGTTGGCTAGGCGTTTGAATTTCTGTATCTGAAAACCTTGCTATTAACATGCACATCATAAGTATTTAATGAATAGCATACCCATTTGTTTAATAGCATTTCATGGTGATTCATATTGTTGGAAGGATCTGCTACTAAAATTCAATTTTCGATGGGAACCCCTTTTCGTGTTTTATGCATTATGTTATACATTTGCTATTGAAAAATAGCAGATCTACAAGCTCATAGCGCGAGTGCCGCGCTACGAGTGCTAGTTCTGCTATTTTTTTTTAATCGTGAAAATGTGGCGCAAAACTTTTAATACGGTATATTCTTTCAGAGCGAACATTTTTAACTCAAATATTTGCTTCTGGGGGGTAGGTCCCTGGAACTACATATTTTCAGATGGGGGGGTCGGTGGCCAAATACATATATATTTTTGGCGGTCCTTGACATGAAAATGTTTGAGAACCACTGACATAGAAACATGAAGTAAGAAGTTTTGGACATATGAGGTTTCCACCCGACAGAGACGATATTATGGCTATGAACATATGGAATATTATATTATGATAATATTATATTATGACTATGAACATAATATGGAAGCCTCATGCAACAACCTTCGAGTATAACGTTATTAACTCCGGCAGTCGTTTCCTCGCGGTTACGCATCGACTACATTATATTCCTCCTGGAAATCACGTCTTCCCGAATCAAACGTCTAACTGCTTCATTACCAGAGAGTACCAGCCCCTCCCGGCCCGGCGGCTCACAGTGCCCATATCGGAGTCACCCGGCATTTCAGTTTCACAAGCAGTGCATTGTGTCGTATAGGCGTACAGACATTAAGGACGGTTGGCATTTCAATGCCGGTGACAGATATGCTGTGTGTCTCAAAGGCAGAACAAGTTTGATGCGCACCGGTTTTGATGCTCTGATCTTTTTGGTCGTATATTCTTGGAGTTTGTTCCTCAGTCGGGGATCAGCAGTGTCAAAATCTGTCATGAAGCCTGACGGAGGAAACTCGATCCCCCTGTCAGGTGATGAGAAGCGGGGAAACTCCCCCCTGTCAGGTGATGAGAAGCTGGGAAACTCCCCCCTGTCAGGTGATGAGATCATGGGGAAACTCCCCCCTGTCAGGTGATGAGAAGCTGGGAAACTCCCCCCTGTCAGGTGATGAGAAGCGGGGAAACTCCCCCCCCCCTATCATGGGAAACACCCCCCTGTCAGGTGATAAGAAGCTGGGAAACTCCTCCCTGTCAGGTGATGAGAAGCTGGGAAACTCCCCCCTGTCAGGTGATGAGAAACTGGGAAACTCCCCCCTGTCAGGTGATAAGAAGCTGGGAAACTCCTCCCTGTCAGGTGATGAGAAGCTGGGAAACTCCCCCCTGTCAGGTGATGAGAAGCTGGGAAACTCCCCCCTGTCAGGTGATGAGAAGCTGGGAAACTCCTCCCTGTCAGGCGATGAGAAGCTGGGAAACTCGCCCTGTCAGGCGATGAGAAGCTGGGAAACTCGCCCTGTCAGGCGATGAGAAGCCTGCTTATTCTCTATCAATTACTCTCCCCGTGGAGATATTCATGGATATTCTTTAGTTTAATAACTTTGATGACCACAGGGTGGAGACACAAATAGTCTCCACCCGGTTCAGTTGTCTTTGTTTCTAACACTTGAACTCTCTTAGAGTATATATTAATAGAGACGGCAGCAGATTTCTCCTCTCATCCACTTGCATTAAGTTGCTCAAAAGCGCATGAGGCGATTTCACTCCTCCTCCCGGGTAGGAACAGAGTGCATTCTGGGATGGATTGGGCCAAATCGTGAACGTGCTGCCGTTGACTATCATTGCACGCGTTCAGCGTTCACGTGTCATCATGAACATGCACAATGATAGTCTTAAAGGACCAGCGCTGACCCAGCGCTACAATACCAAATTCGGCCACTATGTCCATTTCGCCTCAGGGTTTCCTCCAGGTGCCGTCTCTATTAATATATACTCTACGCTTGAACCCCAGCATGCCCATTCTGCAGGCAACATTTGCCAAAAAAATAGCCACTATACGAGCTTGTAGATCGGATAATTTTGGGGAGATTTGGTGTAGACAGAAAAAAATGAAAACGTTTGAGAACGACTGACATAAAAACAAGGTTTTTCAGAAAACTGTCAGGATTTAGACGACATTTGTAGAATGGTCCTCAGGTCTAAATGGGTATAACCACACCAATGCAAGTCATTGAGTTGCATTGCTGTGGTTGACCTTAAAAAACATTTAGTGTGGTTTTGGCTCAGGCCTGACGTCAAAATTTAAAACATGTCTTCTAAATCCTGACAGTTTTCTGAAATTCAAGTTTCTGTATCAGTGGTGCTCAATATTTCATGTCAAGGACCCCACAAATATGTAATTGGCCGCCGACCCCCATCTGAAAATGATGTTGTTCCAGTTGTTCCAGGATGTTGTCCCCCCCCCACCCCCTCCCCCGAAGCAAAGATTTGAGTTAAAAACATTCGCTCTGAAAGAATATATATTCAAAGATTTTCACCACTTTTTCACGATTTTTCAAAAATAACAGACCTACAAGCTCATATGAGCTTGTAGATCTGCTATTTTTCAATAGCTAAAGTATGACATGATGCTTAAAACACCAAAAGGGGTTCCCGCCCGGAATGGGCTAAAACCAGACGGTTAATTGAAAAACCAGAAACCCACATTTCTATTGATTAGAATCCAGAAGAAGTGAAGTGTGAGGAAGGTGAAGCAATCAGCCGCGTGCCTTCCTTTCATCCTTCCATCCGTTCGAGGCGAAACGCAACGGCACAATCTGTCCCTATTTAAATTTAAATTAGAAAAAGCGCAGAGCCACAAAGCAAGGCCTCTCTTCTCTCTCTCTCTCTCTCTCTCTCTCCTTCAAGTGCACACAGCTCTCATCCTAGTCTAATGTCGCTGCATTCCTCAGCAGGAGCATGTGTTCCCATAACATGCTTTCATTATCGTCTCTCATGTGTCGTGTGATCAAGTAGGGTGTTCTGTTACAAAAAAAACATTACAAAAAATTAGATAAATTGGGGTCCCAGAGATGGAAATGCCATTAAATGGAGGTCCATCCGTAGCCTAATGCATGTCAAACTGAGCGTCCTTGAAATGGAAATGGTCGAAAATCACTGCCTATAGGCTATAGAACCATGAATGTCTTCTCTTATGGGGGTCCTTAAAATGGTTTTCAAATGGGGGTCCGCGGAAAATAAGTGTTCATTTGGGGGTCCGTGACATGAAAAGTTTTGATAACCACCGGTGTAAAGTGACTAAGTACATTTACTCAAGCATTGCACTTAACACCTCGATCGCCCAGGACGAAGTTCACCGTCCTTTCAATTAGTAACACCCAGCGCCCAGGACGAAGATTGATCAAAAAGACGGAGGTTATTGATATCAAAACCGATCGCATCGCTCCACAGGCTGGGAGCGTCTGTTGCGCAACACTCGATGTTGTGCACCAGTGGGATGTCATCGAAAATGTTTAGCTGATGAGACCAAAAATATTAAAACGTTAATAATTCTTGATCTAAACCATCCTGTCTAATTCTAAGCAAAGATGTGTTTGCCCGGTGTGTTTGCCCACCGCGGTCCAGTCGCTAGTCGCGGTAGATTTAATCATACATACCTCCCGTTGTTGTCGATCGGCTCTAGAGTGTTTTGGCTACATTTAGCTGCTTCAGCCACATCCGGGATAACACCCGGTCCGTCGGTAAAAGTGCTCCGCTGCTATAAATCGCTGGGCGCTCTGATTTAATGGATTAAATAACCCTGGGCGATCGGGGTGTTTTTAAAGTACAACTTTGAGGTCCTTTATACTTATACTGGAGTAATAGTATTTGCAATTATCAACACTGTACAGATTATTATTTTACTTTGTATATTACTCTTTAGAGCAGTGGTTCCCAAAAGAGAGATTAGATGTTTGCCCCGGGACTCACTATTCTACTCGCCATGTTGCGAGCTTGTAGCTCAATCAATACACTTTTATTCACGGCATTTCTTAGATTTGTTTGTTTTACAATTGTTTGTTTTACAATTCTACACTGTCTTAACACCTTTCACGTAAATCTACTATACGTGAATTTGATTAATCTGGCCCAGCGTGAATCCCGTCGGTGTAGATTTACGTGAACGCTGTGATCCATCCCGATCGCGGATCTTTGGCCCTTCAAAATAAGGGTTGAAATCTTGGCAATATAATGATAACTAGAACTGCACTCTGTCGAGTGCATACTTGCTTGTTGCACACTAGTAGGCCATAAATGGCCCACTAGTGCGCTGTAAACTGTGGAATCTCAGTATTTCTGTGAAGGAACATTTGAAATGTCTAATTATTAGGTGTAACTATTTGCTACCTATCTACTTTATGCATGTAAATACCTAGTATTATTAAGTATGGTTCAAGTTTTTATCTATATAAGAAATACACTTTTATCAATTTAGAAATATTCTAGATCCCTTTAGTTTTTCAAAGAAAAATAAATCATTGATATGTGATGAAAAAAAAGGTATATAAACTAAATTAAAATATGTTATACAGTATAATTATTTTATTATTTATTGTAAATTGTCAATTGTTTTAAATGTATTTCATCTTGGACTATAGTGATATTAATACTAAATCTATGTATACATATACATGGCAACCTGACTGTAGAAAGTAACAGTACAGTAAAGAACCTGGGGGTTATTATTGATTCTGAATTGAATTTTAATTCACACATTAATCATGTTACCAAGATTGCCTTTTTTCACCTTAGAAATATTGCACGAATCAGAGCCTATTTGTCCTTGGACAATGCAAAAACGCTAATCCACGCCTTTGTTTTTTCTCGGCTTGACTACTGCAATGCGCTCTTTTCAGGACTGCCTAAGAAAACAACTGACAGACTACAACTTGTCCAAAATGCAGCAGCTAGAGTTTTAACTAGAACTAAGATGAGAGAACATATTACTCCAGTTTTGGCATCACTGCACTGGCTTCCTGTTGTTTTTAGGATTGATTTTAAAATTATTTTACTTGTCTATAAAGCTCTCAATGGTCTCGCACCTTCCTACCTACATGACTGCCTCCCTAAATATGTCCCAAACCGGCCCCTAAGGTCTTCCACTGCTGGCCTGCTCGCTTTGCCTAAAAAAATGGCAACTAAAAAATACGGGGAAGCAGCTTTTTGCTTCTACGGGCCGTCGGCATGGAACAAGCTCCCACTGTGCCTTCGTCAGGCAGCCTCTGTAGACATTTTTAAAGCTCAGCTCAAGACCCACCTCTACAACATTGCTTTTAAATGATCTTTTATTTTTTGTTATTCACGTCCTCACTGTATTGTATTACTGCTTGTTTTGTGTTTTTAATGTCGTTGCCTTAGTTTATCTGTTCTTATCTTTGTACCACTGCCTTCTCCTGATTTGACACTGCGTTATTGTCCTATTGTTTTAACTGCATGCCTGTTTTAATGCTGTTTTGTTTTGCTTTTGTTTTTATTATCTTTTTTGCTCTGTAAAGCACTTTGAGCTACATTTATGTATGAAAGGTGCTATATAAATAAAGTTTATTATTATTATTATTATTACTATTATTATATACTATATAGAGTATGTAGTTGTAAGTTGATTAGCGGTATACTGGCAGATCAGGCACAATTTGCTATTTTATTTTACTGATTATGTATATAGTATACGTATGACTAGCTCTAAATGATGACGTAAGACATATGGTCATTTATGTGATCTGGTCCCAGCAAACCAGGCACAGATTTGCTGTTTTATTTGCATACACATCAAATGGCGTGTTGGCTGTCACAGTGAACGAAGACCGGGCGAAATTATTACTTGCGCGCTCTGCTTGCGCAAGTAATTATTTAAATTATGCTGTATTAAATCATAAAGCACCAAAGTGGAAAAAAAGCGGCACTCCAAAATAAGACATGCAAGACTGGCTCAGAAGCAGGGTTTAAACGCGTTTTGGCAATCGGCCATCCTCAGAGCACATATTAAAAAAAGACTACGCTGTCTCTCACTCCCTCCGTGTGGGTTTAGCTTGCTTGTTTATTTTTTGCACGTCTCAGGCCCTCAAAACATGTTAATCACATTAATGTGCTCAAAATAATAAATAAATCATTGCATTTGAAATGAGCTAGGCTGCTGCTTCACGATGGTTCACTGCTGCCCGGGCCAACTAACAACGGCACAAATTAATTAAAGAACAAAAGGAAATTAATAAAACGGACAGATCATCAAAACATCGGAGGATAAAATAATAGCTTTTATCACGTTTTTTTGTACTACCGTTTCAGGCATGAGCAGTAATGATGAGCATATACTGTGATCTTCAAAAAATAGGAGTGCCTGTGCGTGTGTGCGCGTGCAAGCGTGTGCGTGTGCATGCGTGCACAGTCAAATAAGTGAGCAACTTGCGTATAGTCTTGACGACTGAACTCAACTGAAACTTTATTTATAATTCACGTCCAAAATTCGACCAAAGTGCAGCAAACGATCAGAATAGATTCAGACGACAAGACAAAGAGAGTTAGTTCTGTATAGGTTGTATTAACATTTTACTGCTGAAAAGTAAAGTTAATGAAAAGCACACAAAATATATTCTGTGTGCGTGCGTGCGCGTTCATGCATTGCATACGGATGACACACGGCTGCATTGTAGCGAAGCGTTGATGATGCAAATTCAAAGTTTTTCGTGGCTATAGTAACCGTGGCAACAGCACAGCCCTAGAGTGAGTGTGTGTGTGTGTGTGTGTGTGTGTGTGTGTGTGGGGGGGGGGGAGGGTGGGAGGGTCTTCGGAGGGGGGTGGGGAAGAAGTAGCCTACAGTTTTCTTTTTTTAACACCAAATTAATTCAGACATTCTGAAAGAATCACACCTGTGTGAACTGAGTGGTGCAACTATCAGCACTATTTAGTATTTATCACCGGTGTCATTTCTCACTTCACTTGCCGTTGTTCTGTCCCCTGTACCATGTTGATCTGTTCCTGTATTGTACTGTATTGTATTGTGTGTTGGGTTCTTGCACATATGCACACATGGCATCAACGCATGGTGTAGTGTGCAGGCACACTACACTTTGTCCTTCTTTTTATCATTCATTTTTTAAGAGCCTGCCCAGGGACTACAGATGAAATTTAGCTTCGGCTAACTCTGGCCCATTTACATTGATGTGAAAACTGACATGTTGATTAATGAGCTTTGTCCCTGTCAAATAAATAAATAAATAAAAATGCACGTTATCCCATTTAGAAAACTCGGGGAGTGGCTATAGCTAATTGAGGACAAACTTTAAATATTCCGTTTAGAATTGGGTCAAAGAAGAAGAGTCACATGGGGGGGTTGGCACCCATGCTGTTCAGATTGAGTCATATATACTGTTGCTGTTTAGCCATCATCTCTAAAGACTGTCTTTTATCTCACCTTTTTTATCTGATTCTCACGCTGTTTTTGAGTGGTGCAACCACTCCTACAACCAGCAATCTCCGTTTGTATCATGAGCACGAGTGGTGTGCGCATGCGTGAAATTGGAACACAGGGTAATGCTGCGTTCATGCATTTATTAATACCAGTAGGGGGTGCCAGAAACAGAGAGAGGGGTAGTGCTGAGAGAGAGAGAGAGAGAGAGAGAGAGGAATTGCACCACTCGGTTCACACAGGTGTGATTTTTTTCTCTCCGTTTGAGAATGCCTCCTCTGTGGTTTCCCAGGTGTTTCTTATTATGAACTGTATGACGTCCATTTGGATCATGTAGTAGTTATAGCATTAAGCACGCACGCACGGACGCACACACACTCATTCTCCATTCTTACTCACCTTCTCTTTCTCTCTTTCGCTTTCTCAATCTCATTAGTGTGGTTGCCAGGATAACCGGGCAACCAGACCATAGTAAATTGTCCCACTTTATTTCTCCATTTATAGTTTGGCTGGCTTCTTGTCCCACAGTTTTGGCGGCACGCAGTTGAGCCGTATGTCAAATCGACCGGCTTCATCGGGAATTGTGTGCTTGCTTTCGAATGGGAAAATGTGAAAACTCACATTCAAGTATTTTGTTCTTGGAAACCGCAAGTGCTAAAGTTAGAACACTTGGAGGGGAGGTTCATATGAATTCCAAATATAAATATAGCTACAAGCAGCAACAAGACGGGACCAAGCAATTAAGCCTGCTCAACAGTGACCACTTTAGGTCACCCAGTGGTATTGCAGCAGTTCGTACCCCAAACATACAGACAGACAGACGAGGCATGAGTTATGGCTGTTCAAAGTGCCGGTCATCGCTGCTTGCAGCTATTTTTTGTAAAAATGTTCACATACCTACTAATTATATAGGTGTGTTTTATCACTCCCCGTTTGCAAGGCCCTTATTGCTAATGCATAATGTTGCTATACAGTAGCTTGGCGCGGCTTGCATCATATTTTACTAAACTCCAACTCGCTGTTGGCGGGAAAATTATATATATATTTGTGCGTGTCGCGTGCGTGTGTGTGTGTGTGTGTGTGTGTGTGTGTGTGTGTGCGCACGTGTGTGTATTTCTTTTCTCCACTGGAATGAGACACGGGTAATGCTTAAGATAATCTGTAAAGTGGGTGTTGGTTGATTAGACCAACCGTATTCCAGCCTCTCTCTCTCCTTGACTCCTTGGCTGGTGTTTCTCAGACCAAAGTCATTAGAATGGCATTAAGACATTTTAATGGCATTAAGACATTTTAATGCCAGCTTGACAAAAATGTTCAGCAACAAACAAGAGCTAAACAAGAGCAGGCTTAACGACCTGTTCATGCTCCAGTTTTAGGTGATAAGGTTGACCACCGAAACGGTGGTCAGTAAAAAACTAAAGAGATACATGAGTCGCTTAACACCGCGGCGTGACGTTGTGTCACCTTATCTCCTAAAAGCCGGAGTATGGAGAGTATTATAATATTATATATAGTAATATATAGGCCTTAAGCCCTTAACCCATGTCGACATGAGGACGATTCTACAAATGTCTTCTAAATCCTTTCAGAAAATCCTATGTTTCTATGTCAGTGGTGCTCAACCTTTTTCACGTCAAGGACCCCCAGAATTATCTGTATTTGTCCGCGGACCCCCATCTGAAGATATGTTGTTCTCCCGTCACATAGCCTACTTGCCGAGCAAAACAAGGAAGTGATGTGGCTCGCTCTGGTGGCGTAAAGCGTAGCTACTTTTGTGAATTTAATGGTTTTATTAGGTTAATATTGCTATATGTTCGTTTAGAAAAGCAATAAGCCACTCGAGGCCCCAGCTTACCGGGTATTTTACAATGGCTGGGAGGGTAGAAGACCCTCCACTGCGCGTCGGGTCTACCTATGCCTCCCAGCCATTGTAAAATACCCGGTAACCTGAGACCTCTCGTGGCTTATTGCTTTAATATTCTAGAGGTGTGGTTTGGGCCATTGAATTGAACCATGTTGAATCACTGCAGGGGTCAACGTGCAACAGGGGCGGCGGTGGCTCAGGGGTAGAGTGACCAGGTGGTAACCTCAAAGTTGCCAGTTCGAACCCGGGCTCGGCCAGAGTTAGTGTCAAAGTGTCCTTGAGCAAGACTCTGAACCCCTAATTGCTCCCGATGCATGCATTTTGGTGCCTTGCATGCAGGTTTCCGCCTCCATCCGTGTGTGAATGTATGTGTGAATGTAATGCACAATCTCTGTAAAGTGCCTTGGATAAAGGTGCTTTATAAATGCACCATTTACCATGGGTGTGGTTTGGGCCATTGGATCACTGCACGTGCAACCCGCTGGGACGGACGCTAAAACTGTCTGGGCCCGTCTCAACCCTCCGTGTGGTTTTTGGGCTTCAGAGAACAAAATATTTACAGAAAGATATTTTTAAATCCTCACATATATTTTATATTACAAAAAGATGTAATGTAAAAGATGAAAAATAAATAAAAAAAAACAACAAACGACAAGACAAAACGGTAGACATATTTTTTTTCTTCTGTGTGTTGTGTTTTTCCGCCTTTACTGTTGAAATCTATAAGGTGCCGAAGGTGTTTCTTGTCTTCTTACATTATCCAGTCAGAGTGCGTGCGCCCGCGGTCAGTTTCTGGTTAAATTAAAAACACACACACATTACTGGGGGTTGTTTGAACTTGACCTAGTGATATTTTGCTTCTGGTTTTCCAGAGCTTGGCCAAAACACGTATAGAAGAATCCATCAAAATGAATCCTGTGAGGGTGAGGTTGGGGTTAGTTATCTGAAGCATGGGGTTCAGGGCCAGAGAGCCGTCGTATAGATACAGTATTGATCCAGAGGGGAACTCAGTTGTCATAGCAGCAGCAGCAGCTCCTCAGTGAAGGTCTTTTCCCCAGCAGACCTGCCGCTGATCCAGTCGACGAGCGACGCCTGCGTCACTCACTCCCTCTTAACCCATCTAAGCCTGACGTCGACATTTTTTTAAATGCCTTCTAAGTCATGACAATCAGTGGATCTTGCAATATTTCATGTCAAGGACCCCAAAAATTATATGTAATAGGCCGCCGACCCCCCCATCTGAAAATCGTTCCAGGGACCCTCCCAGAAGAAGCAAATATTTGAGTTATAAACATTCGCTCTGAAAGAATATATATTTGAGGCACATTTTCACGATTTTTCAAAAATAGCAGATCTACAAGCTCGTATAGCGCGGCACTCGGTGCAGCGCCATACGAGCTTGTAGATCTGCTATTTATCAATAGCTAAAGTATAACATAATGCTTGGTTCCCATCAGTATAGTAATCAATATAGTTATTAATACATAATTGAATTTCATTATATCCTGGAAAGGATCTGAGCATGCAGCGTTGCATGTGTCACTGTCGCGTTACTTTATTTGGCGAGCGTCTTGCCAAATATTTAATCATCCATGTCGCCTGTGAGGAAATGTTGTGTTTGATTTGCACCTTGCATAACGAGACAGACGGAGTGTTCTACCAAATAACAACTTGTGTCAAATCCATGGCGTTGAGTTCTATGCATGTGCGTTCCATCTCCTGGACACACCTGAATGACTTAATGAATTAATCTGTAGTGTTGTAAATAATGGCTTAACTCCATCCATCCATCCACCCATCCATCCATCCATCTTCAACCGCTTATCCGTAGTCAGGTCGCGGGGGCAACAGCTCCACCAGAGAGCTCCAGACATCCCTCTCCGGAGCAACATTAGTGACTTCCTCCTGGGGGATCCAAGGCCAGTGAGTCGATGTAATCCCTCCATCTGGTCCTTGGTCTCCTCCAGTGCTGGGACGTGCATCGAGGACCTGAGAGGCATCCAAACCAGATGCCCCGAACCACCTAAGATGGCCCCTTTCCAGGCGAGGGAGCAGCAGTTCTACCCCGAGTCTCTCTCGCGTGACCCTATCACCCTTTCTCTAAGGGAGATGCCAGCCACCCGTCGGAGAAAACTCATTTTGGCCGCTTGTATTCGCGACCTTATTCTTTCGGCTTAACCACGTTGGTTCCAAATGTCATTAAAGGGACGTGAAGTAAGCCCTGTGTGTGTGTGTAGGCTACCCAAGACAAATAAAAAAAGGACATGCCCTCTCCGGTGTAAATGGTAAGTGGTATATAGCGCCCAAGGCGCTTTACAGATATAAGAGATTGTGCATTACATTCACCCATTCACACACGCATTCATACACCCGATGCCGGAGGAAACCATGCAAGGCATCAACCTGCACAGCGGGAGCAATTAGGGGTTCAGACTGAAGACACTGATGCTGCTGGCTGGGTCACTGTCGCTGTCCACTGGCCCTGGTTCTGAAGCATTGGTTCACCAATCGTTGGCATTAGACTGCTGTCCAGTCCTTGCGGTTGGTCCATCTGTCTTGTGTATATTTCGTTCCTCCACTTGCTGTGGCTTCGCTCCACGCACGGCGATAGCTGTCGTGAATTGTAACAATGTTTTTCATAAGGAGGACCTCTGGGAGCACCCCCCCCCCCCCCCCCCCTCTCTCTCTCTCTCTCTCTCCATCCATCAGCCCTGCACTGTTCTCACAAGGAGATGCCACATTATCCTGCATTTCATTTATTTAACTTGACACCCTGCTCTCTCTCTCTCTCTGTCTCTCTCTCTCTCTCTCTCTCTTTGTGATTTGTGATTTCTCTGATGTGATTTGGTGCTGAGTTGCGGTAGGATTTAATAAAGGTATTTTTAAAATAAAAGAAATCCCTCTGTTTCTCTCTCTCCCGATGTCCCTCATCTCCCCACCCTCGAGATGCACTCTCCACACCCCCCCCCCCCCACACACACCCCTCTCTCCCCCTCTCTCCCCCCCTCTCTCTCTCTCTCTCTCTCTCTCTCTCTCTCTCTCTCTCTCTCTCTCTCTCTCTCTCTCTCTTCTCTCTCTCTCTCTCTCTCTCTCTCTCTCCTCTCTCTCTCTCTCTCTCTCTCCCTGAGAGGAGGCGACTCAATATCAAGATCAGTGCCACAGTAGCTGCACATGCAACAGGGTGCTGCAGACGGCACCCTCCGCGTCACCCCTCCTCTCTCTCTCTCTCTCTCCCTCCCAGCGGCGGACTACAAGGACAACACAGAATAGCGGCAGGCTGCGCGGGCTGTGAAAGTCAAGGTGCAATTTGCGTCCCGGCACCCCTACCCCTCCCCCCTCCCCTCTCGCTCTCAGCTCTCTCTCACACACACGCGCGGAGGATTGTACAAAAAAAAAGTGAAGGAATTTTAAGGAGACGGATAATTTCCTCTCGGACGCTTCAACCGAAACGGAACCAGAGAAAGGAGTTTAAGGGGAACTCAAAGGGAGGAAAAAAAAAAGGAAAGAAGTCTCCAAGTTTTGGAAGAGAGAGAAGGAGGAGGAGGAGGGGCAGTCAGGGGGAACGGACCGGCGACCATCATGACAGCCACAGCGTTTGTTTGAGCACCTTTCCCTTTTCTCCGGTGCACCCAGGAAGTGGTCATCACTGCGTCACCTTCTGACCGAGCTGACCCAGGAAGTGGGCATCACTGCGTCACCTTCTGACCGAGCTGACCCAGGAAGTGGTCATCACTGCGTCACCTTCTGATCGAGCTGACCCAGGAAGTGGTCATCACTGTGTCACCTTCTGATCGAGCTGACCCAGGAAGTGGTCATCACTGTGTCACCTTCTGACCGAGCTTACCCAGGAAGTGGTCATCACCCAGGAAGTGGACATCACCCCCGTCAAACTCTGACGGAGCTTCCTCTTCCATCATGGCGTCTAAGAAGAAGTGGGCCGAGAGGCGCGACGGACGGCGGGAGCGGACGTTTTCGGCGCGGGGGGACGACTCCTCTGCCGGGGCCCCCCCCGGCGCGGGAGGAGGAGGAGGAGGGGGAGGAGGGGGTCCTGGGGGACGCGCCACGAGCAGGGGCCGCTTCTCGGAGTCCTGGAAGAGGATCAGCTCCCGGGGGGCTCCACCAAGCGGGGGGCCCTCGGGTCCCAGCAGCCACCGGTAAGACCCCCTGTGGGGGGTAAACCGTCAGGGGGGGTTTGGGGGGGCTTTGAGCCCCATCCACCTGGGTGGTGGAGAGAGGAGGAGGAGGAGGAGAGGTGAAGATCTTTAATATCAGTATGTGGTTGTGCAAGTCTCCCATGACTCTGTCAGTGTCACGCATGGAACCAGTTTTGGTTCCATTTTAGGGTTTAGGGTTTGGTTCCATTTCATGGTTTTCCCGAGCAAGACAACCTGATCGTGACATCCCTATAGTATATCAATATTTCACCCACATCATGATATTAGACTGGATATTGTCTGTGATTTGGGATATTGAACTATTGTGATATCATATGGCATAAGTGTTCTATATAAAACTATAAATCTGATCGCGAAAAATCGGTATCGACAGAGATACTCAAAATCAAATGATCGTAATCATCGTAACGGGAGCAA
Organism: Protomyctophum parallelum; assembly: GCF_964188405.1. Classification (NCBI taxonomy): domain Eukaryota; kingdom Metazoa; phylum Chordata; class Actinopteri; order Myctophiformes; family Myctophidae; genus Protomyctophum; species Protomyctophum parallelum. The sequence continues at coordinate 40,340,706 of NC_139710.1, forward strand.
AAGAAAGGTGATCGGGACATCCGTGTAGTTCCATCTGTACACTGTCAGAGGTCAGAGTCACAGTATAGTTACATCTGTATACTGTCACAGAGTCATCCGTAGTTCCATCTGCACACTGTCACAGAGTCATCCGTAGTTCCATCTGTACACTGTCACAGAGTCATCTGTAGTTCCATCTGCACACTGTCACAGAGTCATCCGTAGTTCCATCTGCACACTGTCACAGAGTCATCTGTAGTTCCATCTGCACACTGTCACAGAGTCATCTGTAGTTCCATCTGCACACTGTCACAGAGTCATCTGTAGTTCCATCTGCACACTGTCACAGAGTCATCTGTAGTTCCATCTGTACACTGTCACAGAGTCATCTGTAGTTCCATCTGTACACTGTCACAGAGTCATCCGTAGTTCCATCTGTACACTGTCACAGAGTCATCCGTAGTTCCATCTGTACACTGTCACAGAGTCATCCGTAGTTCCATCTGTACACTGTCACAGAGTCATCTGTAGTTCCATCTGTACACTGTCACAGAGTCATCTGTAGTTCCATCTGTACACTGTCACAGAGTCATCTGTAGTTCCATCTGTACACTGTCACAGAGTCATCTGTAGTTCCATCTGTACACTGTCACAGAGTCATCTGTAGTTCCATCTGTACATTGTCACAGAGTCATCTGTAGTTCCATCTGTACACTGTCACAGAGTCATCTGTAGTTACATCTGTACACTGTCACAGAGTCACAGACCGGTAACGCAATTGTTACTGACCTGTGAGGGTCCATTAGTGACCCCAACCACCCCCCCCCCCCTCGAGTAACCCTGAGGGGTCCTTCCATGGACCCCCACTCTGAGAACCACCGCCACCACATATGTAACGGTACACATTTCCAGTCTCTTATAAGTGGGCAGGGTTTGACGTCATGTGTGTGTGGCCCTGAAGTGAGTGTGGAACTATAGTGGCCCTCTGGAGTGAGTGTGGAACTATGGTGGTCCTCTGGAGTGATTGTGGAACTATAGTGGCCCTCTGGAGTGAGTGTGGAACTATAGTGGCTCTCTGGAGTGAGTGTGGAACTATAGTGGCCCTCTGGAGTGAGTGTGGAACTATAGTGGCCCTCTGGAGTGAGTGTGGAACTATAGTGGCTCTCTGGAGTGAGTGGAAATATAGTGGTCCTCTGGAGTGATTGTGGAAATATAGTGGCCCTCTGGAGTGAGTGTGGAACTATAGTGGCCCTCTGGAGTGAGTGTGGAACTATAGTGGCCCTCTGGAGTGAGTGTGGAACTATGGTGGCCCTCTGGAGTGAGTGTGGAACTATAGTGGCCCTCTGGAGTGGGTGGAAATATGGTGGCCCTCTGGAGTGAGTGTGGAACTATGGGTGGCCCTCTGGAGTAAGTGTGGAAATATAGTGGCCCCCTGGAGTGAGTGTGGAACTATGGTGGCCCTCTCCATCGTCAAAGTTGCCCACCTCTGATGTAGACAGTGACATGTGTCAGATAGCAGGGAGGAGTTCAGATGGTCAGTGGGTCGAGAGAGATATAACAGATGGATGGATTTCTGATTGGACCGTATTGAACGCCGAAGTCCTGACCTCACTCGTTCATCCCCTGTTTTTTTTCTCTATGGAGGATAATACGGAGTCATCTTAAAATCGTCTCGTATAAGAGTTGTCGTCCAAAAATAAACAAGCTGCCTCAGCGATATTGTCGGGGAGGACGTGTCATTTTACGACAGTCAGTCTCTCTCATATTTGATACAGTCTGTTATAGCGTTTTCTCTCAGTCAGTTGATTCTTCATATCCACATGAGTGAAACGGCCGGGATGACATGTTTATTTTTCAAACACAGTTCTTATATGGCGCGATCTATTATCCCCCTATGAGGATTATAATGATCAAACACAGTTATTATATGAGGCCATACAAGACCCCCTATGGGGATTATAATACAAATAAAACAGTACATGAACCCTGGGAACAGCTCCCTCTGACAATATTGACGTCAGACTTCGGTGCTCTATACTAGCAGTGGTTCCCAAAGTGGGGTCTGGGGACCCCCAGGGGTCCTTGAGGGAGTTCCAGGGGGTCCCCAGTTAAATTATAGTTTGAAACCAAATGGACCCTTATGGGTCTCTAACTCTGAGAGTGTGTACAAATGCCATTTGTATACACTCTCAGAGTTAAATTAACATTGATTTTAAAATATAAATTGGGGTCCCAGAGATAGAAATGTCATTATATGGGGGTCCGTAGCCTATTTCAGGTCAAAGTTCCTTGAAATTAAAACGGGTTGAGAATCACTGCTAGAGCCATACAAATCTTCTCTTATGGGGGGTCTTTGGTATATATCTTCAAATGGGGGTCCGCAGGGCTAATTATTGTCAATTTGGGGGTCCTTGACCTGATAAAGATGGGAACCACGTACTGCTCTATAGCACGGCGGTGGCTCAGGGGTAGAGTGCCTGGATGGGAACCGCAAGGTTGCCAGTTCGAACCCGGGCTCCCCCAGAGTTACTGTCGAAGTGTCCTTGAGCAATACACTGAACCCCTAATTGCTCCCGATGTGCAGGTTGGTGCCTTGCATGGTTTCCGCTGCCATCTGTGTGTGTGTGTGTGTGTGTGTGTGTGTGTGAAATGCACATCTATGTAAAGCGCCTTGGATAAAAGCTCTATATAAATGCACCATTTACCATTTACAGTGTTTGGCAGGGTCAGTGGTCGGGTGCATGACCTGAAGAATTGACCCGTAGAAGTTTTGTAGTTCTTCTCAGTTCCTCACGAGGCTCACAAACCAAACCACGCTTACAAACCTTAGTAAATATCGATTGATTTGTGAGAGAGAAATTGTTTGTATGCTGGTATCTCTGCTTTCTCTCTCTGCTTTCTCTCGCACACACGAAAACACACACGCACGCACGCACACACACACACCCACACACACACACACACACACACACACACACACGGACGCGCTCAAACGTTCTCATTTCCTTCCTTTCTCCATATTTTGCAGCTTCAAGGCTATTGGTGTTTTTGGAGTGTGTTGAAAGTTTGATCAATAATGTAGGTTACGGCCCAGGCCGTGGCGTAACGGTCTGGGCACCTGACTGGTAATCCAGTCGCAGTGTGCCGCGGGTTCGACTCCCGAGCCCGACACGGCCTTTACTGCTTTACTGCATGTCTTCCCCCCATCTCTCTCCCGTTTCCTGTCAGCCTACTGTCTGTCCCTTCAAAAATCAATAAAAGGCGTAAGCCGCAAAAAAATATATAAAAAAATAATAATAATGTAGGTTACATGGCATCTTCCATCAGCCTGGTGCGTGCGTGCGTGCGTGCGTGCATGCGTAAAAGACTACCATCTAGTCGAATACGCCCTGTTTTGCTCAAAAATATAAATCTCACAAACTTGCAGATCTGCATTTTCAGCTATTTTCATGTTTTTTCCATCTGTCCGTTAAATCAACTATAATTGCATCCCTATTATTATTAGTATTAGTATATAAGGTTCGCCAGCGATATCTTATTTGGGAGTTGGGAGGTGGAGCGTTTTGTTTGTCTGGCCGGTCCCCAGTAGACAAAAACCTTTCAAGCTACAGTACATGCAAACACACACACACACACACACACACACACACACACACACACACACACACACACACACACACACACACACACACACACACACACACACACACCCACGTTGCAGGGGAAATGTTGCATACATGATTATTATTGTGTGCAGTGCGTGCGTGCATGCGTGCACACGTATGCGTGTGCATGCGTGGAAGGCTTTGATGCAGCTACATGCATAATCCCTGTATCTTTGGTCACATGCAGGTAATTAACATGTAACACGTAGAGTATATAATTATATACAGCATGTTTCACTGATATCTTATTTATGGCATGTCATGTATATGTTCTTTTAAGCAGGGGATTATTAGTGACACCAGATACTGTGTGTGTGCGTGCGTGCGTATGTGTGCGTGCGTGCGTGCACCCCTGCCTCAGAGGAGAGAAGCTCAGCTAAGCATGGTCCCGTAGGAATTTTTGTTGCTTGGTTATGATCCCCCCCCCCCACACACACACACACACACACACACACACACACACACACACACACACACACACACACACACACACTCACTCTCAAAGTGAGGGTGCAGACGGTACCCCCCGCGTCACCCCGCCTCTCTCTCTCTCTCTCTCTCTCTCTCTCTCTCTCTCTCTCTCTGTCGGTGGCAGGGACCGATTATTATATTCTAAATATTTTGTCTTTTTCGAAAATTAACGCTGTACTTCAGGGATATAGGCAAGCTTAGGCACACACTGGCATAAGGGGGGAGGGAGGGGGAGAGAGAGAGAGAGAGAGATTTTTTTTCAAATGTAATATTCAAAAGAAAGTTTAGACAGTTAAATTGAGCCCCCTCACATCTATGAATTTACGTGATCCTGCACATAATTCTACATTAATTGCAAACTCCTCTAACTGTGACTGCATGGGGAGAGATGGGAGATTATGGGTTATTGCTTCCTCCATTTAGACCTGAGGCCGATTCTATAAAACAAAAAGTTTCTATGTCAGTGGTGCTGAACTTTTTTCATATCAATTGAGGACCTCCAGAATTATCTGTATTTGGCCACGGATCCCCATCTGAAAATGTGTGCAGTATTTTAAGTCTACTTTTGTGTTTGTGTCTAAAACTCTCATACACTAACAATAGGCTTAGGCTATATCAGCTGGTGTGTTCTGTTCTGCAATGCACACGTGCATGCACGCGTGCATGTGGCATCATTAAAACGCTGTGGCACCAGTATAAAAAGAACATCATGACACCACTGCACGCATGCAACTCGAGGATGCACACACATGCTTAATATTAGAAAATTAGATAGGCTCCTGCCCCTATGGGCCTCATGGCTACAGAAACAGGAGATAGGCTCCTGCCCCTATGGGCCTCATGGCTGCAGTCAGAAACAGTAGATAGGCTCCTGCCCTATGGGCCTCATGGCTACAGAAACAGGAGATAGGCTCCTGCCCCTATGGGCCTCATGGCTACAGAAACAGGAGATAGGCTCCTGCCCCTATGGGCCTCATGGCTGCAGTCAGAAACAGTAGATAGGCTCCTGCCCTATGGGCCTCATGGCTACAGAAACAGGAGATAGGCTCCTGCCCTATGGGCCTCATGGCTACAGAAACAGGAGATAGGCTCCTGCCCTATGGGCCTCATGGCTACAGAAACAGGAGATAGGCTCCTGCCCCTATGGGCCTCATGGCTACAGAAACAGGAGATAGGCTCCTGCCCCTATGGGCCTCATGGCTACAGAAACAGGAGATAGGCTCCTGCCCCTATGGGCCTCATGGCTACAGAAACAGGAGATAGGCTCCTGCCCTATGGGCCTCATGGCTACAGAAACAGGAGATAGGCTCCTGCCCTATGGGCCTCATGGCTACAGAAACAGGAGATAGGCTCCTGCCCTATGGGCCTCATGGCTACAGAAACAGGAGATAGGCTCCTGCCCCTATGGGCCTCATGGCTACAGAAACAGGAGATAGGCTCCTGCCCTATGGGCCTCATGGCTACAGAAACAAGAGATAGGCTCCTGCCCCTATGGGCCTCATGGCTACAGAAACAAGAGATAGGCTCCTGCCCCTATGGGCCTCATGGCTACAGAAACAAGAGATAGGCTCCTGCCCCTATGGGCCTCATGGCTCGGCAAGGCTACTTACTACTACTTTTACTCCGCGGACAAATATAATTACAACACATTATGTTTGTCAGAAAACCGTTGGGATTAAGAAGGCATTTTGTAGAATTGACCTCAGGGTCTTAATGTGTTAGTCCTGTTGGTCCATAAGCTGCAGGGTTTAGGCGGACAACATGGAGGTGAATTATTTCATTAAGTCCATTCATTGTATAACTCTGTTTAACCCATTTAGACCTAAATCCTGACAGTTTTCTGAAAAAAAACCATCTTTCTTTGTGAGTCGTTCTCCACATTTACATGTCAAGGAGCCCCAAAATTATATGTAATTGGCATCTGAAGATATGTTGTTCCAGGGACCCCCGACAGGAAGCAAAGATTTGAGTTAAAAAAAAAAGCTCTGAAATAATATATATTCAAAGATTTATGCCGCATTTTCACGTTTAAAAATTGCAGATCTATGAGCTTGTAGGTCTGCTATTGTTTAGTATAACATATTGCTTAAAACACCAAAAGGGGTTCCCGTCCTGAATGGAATAATGAGCTTATACGATCAAACTGAAATTATTTTGATCTGGCCCATAATTCCACAAACGAGTGTATTGCTCCTCTTGTGTTGTAAGTGTTGTTCAGCAGCATGCGGCCTTTGTGTCGTTACATTTGAAGCAGTGTTGTTTTTGGCAGCAAATTTCTATTTTAGTTTTAGTCATAGTCTGTGGAATGAAACCTCATTTAGTTTTAGTCATTGTGGCAGGGGGGGCGGGATCAAGGTGTCTGTGAGTGGGCTGACAGAGCTGGCTCTGCCAGCTCACAGGCGCACCTGCAGCAGATTGTGTCAATTAAATGAGCTTAGCTTTTACATTAGCTTCATTAGCTTTAGCTTCATTAAGCTTTATTAGCTGCATTAGCACATTAGCTTCCTTTTAGCAGCAGGATGAAGGACAGCTGCTGTCCTTGTGTTCTCTGTTGCCGTGAGAGGTTGGGGCCAGACAGAGCCACACAATACTCCATATTCCTGCCTGTTATAATTGGATGTCACACGGTGACTGAGGAATGTTGTTTCTTTTGTGTGTTTGAGCGATACCGTGCGTTCCAATGAACAGCTATGTGTGTCTGTCCCGCAACCCCGTTTTTCCTACCCGATTTCGCACCTGCAGTGAGGGGTGAGGGGTGTATGCAGATCGGCTTTTGACCCCTCTATCACACGGAACTATGTTTTTGGTTTCCATATCACTGGATTCTGTTCATTGCATGCCAGTATGTTGTTGTTGGCAGCACATTTTGATTTTAGTTTTTGTCACATTTTAGTCACCTGGAATGTTTTAGTGCTAGTCTAGTTTTAGTCGACTAAATCTATAGTTGATTTAGTCAACTGAAATGTATTTTGTTGGGCCTTGATGCCGTCGTAATGACTGATTTTACACTTGCTGAAAATAGCTGATCTACAAGCTCACAGTGTGACGTGGTGTGGGCTTGTAGATTGGCTATTTTCAGCAAGTGCAAAATGACTTATATTGTCCACAAGTCCCTTCCTAACATTTCAGTCTAGTTTTTATCTGTTGAAGAAATTGTCAATATATTTAGTCTTAGTTTTAGTCATCATAGCTTAGTGTTCGTTTAGTTTCCATTTAAATAGGTAGTCGACGGACTATTTTCGTCTTAGTTTTAGTTTTAGTCGACGAGAACAACACTGTTGCATACAGCAGCGGAGTGTATCAAGGTCAGAATCACTTCTGTCCTCAACCCATTCTGACCTGAGATCAGATTCTAAAAATGTCTTCTACATCCTGACAGTTTTCTGAAAAAGCAATGTTTCTATGTCAGTGGTTCTTCGATTTTTCAAAAATAGCAGACCTACAAGCTCGTAGCGTGCCACTCGGTGGTGCGCTATGAGCTTGTAGATCTGCTCTTTTTCAATAGCTAAAGCATAACATACTGCTAACACCAAAAGGGGTTCCCGCCCAAAATAGATTACTAACAATTATACCGTTTGAATTCTGTACACACGCTCACATGGGGCAAAAAAAAAAAAAAAAAAAAACTCGATGGTGTGACGACTTTTTCTGCTCGGTTAAATTGATGGAATAAAAATGCAATTGAAAGGAGAGAGGGAGGAGGACAAAAAAAAACCTAAAACGTTGGGGCTCTGCCAGTTGCTTAGAAACTGGCTAAAATGGCCAAAATGTAAATAGGGTTGAAGTGGTTACTGTATGCTTTGTCATTAATAATCAAAATCCAACTAATGTAACTAGTAAAGAAGTTTCCAAATACATGTAGTGGAGTAAAAGTACAATATTATTATTATCCTGGTAAATTCCTATGGCCCTGGCTGGCATACCAGCATACTGCAGCTCACTGCTTTAATCTGCTTATTATAGTGCTTAGGCTTCACAGCTCCTCTGCTGCTATAACCGCAGGGTTAAAGTGTGTGTGTGTGTGTGTGTGTGTGTGTGTGTGTGTGTGTGTGTGTGTGTGTGTGTGTGTGTGTGTGTGTGTGTGTGTGTGTGTGTGTGTGTGTGTGTGTGTGTGTGTGTGTGTGTGTGTGTGTGTGTGTGTGCACTGCATTACACTTATTATTGTGTGGGTGTGTGTGTGGGTGGTACTGTGGGTCTAGGGTGGCAACAGTAGCTTGGAAACAGACTAAGTATAGAGGCGTATATACTTTTTTGTGTGTGTGTGCGTGCGTGCGTGCGTGCGTGTGTGTGTGTGTGTGTGTGTGCGCGCGCGTGTGAGACAGAGGACTTAGGTAACACTCATTGACAGCTGGCTGCTGGGCTAAAGAGACTACATTACTTCACTTTAAAGGTGCATAGCGCCCGCACACCAGGATGAGAACCGTTGCTTCCCATAGTTAAATGGACCCTTATGGGTCTGTAACTCTGAGAGTTAACGGGTCCATTTTGGTTCCATTTGTACAGAATTAAATGAACATTGAATTTACAATATAAATTGGGGGTCCCTGAGATATAAATACCATTAAATGGGGGTCCGTAGACTAATGCATGTCAAACTGGGGGTCCTTGAAATTAAACGGGTTGAGAATCACTGCTAGAGCCGTAAAAAATCTTCTCTTATGGGGGGTCCCTGGCATATCTTTTCAAATGGGGTGGTCCGTGGCGCTAATTAGTGTCAATTTGGGGGTCCTTGACATGAGAACGTTTTGGAACCACTGCTTTATAACTGTAAGGAGTTTGGAAGCGCTCGTTTGGAAATCACTCAATGGTCCATCCACCACCTGTTTATAAACGTCACATAATGCAGGAGGCCTTATTGTCGAAAACGAGCGCTACCAAACTCTGACACGTAGAACAATCACTGCACAATGTATTGACAGAAAGTAGCTCATGACATGTCTACGGTGGATTGTTTTAGCCCCTCCTATGCCCAGCTTTGAGGGTTTGTGTGAACCAGCGTTTAGAGTAGGAGAGTAGCGACGCGTTTTGGTCTCGCCGAAAAGTTGGTGCCTATGGGCTATGGTTCCAAACATTGCTCCTATTGGCTGGAACTATCCCTTTGAGATAAAATGAGCACTTCCGTTGTTACAATGGGAGTCAACGCTGGTGTCGCCACTCTCTTACTACTGTATATTACTCTGGTGTGAACACAAACATTGGCTTGATGATTGGCTGAGCACCCCGTAGCGATGATTTGATTGGCTGAGCAAAGTAGATATTGAGGATAAATATGTGAGGCCGGAAAAGTGAAGACGCCAAAAAGTGATTGGCCGGAATGACATTTGTGATGATTTGATTGGCTGAGCACCACGGCATGTGATGTATGATGATGTTTGATAAAGCGCCCCTAAATGGTAAATGGTGCATTTATATAGCGCCTTTATCCAAGGCGCTATATAAATGCTTTATATAGATTGTGCATTACATTCACAAACACACATGCATACGCCGATGGCGGAGCAAACCATGCAAGGCACCTCACCAGCACATCAGGAGCAAGTAGGGAGGGGTTCAGTGTCTTGCTCAAGGACACTTTGACACTGGGGGAGCCCGGGTTCGAACTGGCAACCTTGCGGTTACCATCCGGCCACTCTGCCCCTGAGCCACCGCCGCCCCACTTCAATGGGATGTTTTTATTAAGCAAACAAAAACTACTGCTGATAGAAAGAGGAGAATAATTCAAGCATTCCGATAAGCTGCAATGTTGGTGAGTTTAACGTTGTTCAATACAATCAGACTATAGGACTTTTCTGTTTGGATATATATGGGCTGTCAAGGCCAGAAAGTAGTTCTGTTTTTTTAATGCTTTGAAAATCAGTTTTGCAGAGGCAATAGGCTATACTTTTTTCTCTGAAGAGGACCTGAGCTTCAATCTGCAGAAAGTGTCACATCTCGTCCTCCAGGTCGTCTCGGTGCGTTTAACAGAGACGGCGGTAGAAGAGCTGAGAAATAGTTAAGTGGGCGACATTCTGTTCTTTAAGAGTATCTTAAATGGTAAATGGTGCATTTATATAGCGCCTTTATCCAAGGCGCTTTACAGAGATTGTGCATTACATTCACCCATTCACACACACATTCATACACCGATGGCAGCGGAAACCATGCAAGGCACCAACTAGCACATCGGGAGCATTTTAGGGTTCAGTGTCTTGCTCAAGGACACTTCGACAGTAACTCTGGGGGAGCCCGGGTTCGAACTGGCAACCTTACGGTTACCATCCAGGCACTCTACCCCTGAGCCACCGCCGCCACCGCCGCCGTTGAGAATCACTGCTAGAGCCGTAAAAAAATCTTCTCTTATGGGCGTCCCTGGCATATCTTTTCAAATGGGGTGGTCCGTGGTGATAATTAGTGTCAATTTGGGGGTCCTTGACATGAAAAAGTTTTGGAACCACTGCTTTATAACTGTACGGAGTTTGGAAGCGCTCGTTTGGAAATCACTCAATGGTCCATCCACCACCTGTTTATAAACGTCACATAATGCAGGAGGCCTTATTGTCGAAAACGAGTGCTATACCAAACTCTGACACGTAGAACAATCACCTTCAGGGACAGCTTGAAGTTTTACCATCCATCGAACCGACGAATGCACGTACGCACGCATGTGCACGCACACACACACACATGCACGCACGCACGCACACACACACACACACTGACACACGCACATGCACACACGCACGCATGTGAACTTTGCAGACGGGAGGCTCAGCTTTGTGTGGATGGAGAGAAAAGCGAGGCAGACATTTTAGTGAGAAGGTCACGAGTACATCTGTATAGTTACCATGGCACTTACTTCAGTTTACCGTGAAACCTTTGGTGTGTGTGTGTGTGTGTGTGTGTGTGTGTGTGTGTGTGTGTGTGTGTGTGTGTGTGTGTGTGTGTGTGTGTGTGTGTGTGTGTGTGTGTGTGTGTGTGTGTGTGTGTGTGTGTGTGTGTGTGTGTGTGTGTGTGTGTGTGTGTGTGTGTGTGTGTGTGTGTGTGCGCGGCTCAAATGCCGAATGAATAATGGTGCCTTGATATGAAAAGGGTTCAAAACCATCATCATCATTGATTTCACAATGCCACGCCAGACTTCCCGGTCCTTCATTGCCATCCCCAGTTTCCTGCTTACTGAAGCATGTGTCCCTAGCAATGACATCAGGGACCGACAGTTTTCTACCTCTGGTCTGCCTTGAGGCAGGACTCCAGAGAAGAAGGGAAGATATAACCTCATTGTCAGCTCTGTAGCAGTGGCCGGCAAACTGCAGTTCTTCTGGATCGGACTAGTGAAGAAACACGGGGAAGGTTGTCGTATATTAGATCAGTCAATGGGTGGCTCTTCCAAGACATATTTTGCGCTTAGAAGGCGGGTGTGCCATTCAACCATTTCTCTAGTTCAAAACCATAGACCACACATGAACACCCACCACACACACACACACACACACACACACACACACACACACACACACACACACACACACACACACACACCTGGTCTTCGTAATTCAGATATCTTTGGTCATTGTGTGTACAACACATTTTAGTTTTCACTATGGACATTCTGTACGTTACGTACTGTATCTCTTTGTATTGCTGCTCTTTGTTTTATTGTCCGTTGAACTTCCAGCGTGGTTAAAAAAAAGACATAACAATAAAAATAATTTCTCCATTTTTGAGACGCACCGCAACGTTTCGCAAATCCTCTCTGTTGCAGTGTTGTTTTCGTCGACTAAAACTAAGACGAAATATGTTCGTCGACTACCTTTTTTCACTGACTAAAACTAAATAAAAACTAAATAAAAACGAATCTATGACTAAAACTAAGACTAAATATACTGACAATTTCGTCAACAAATAAAAACTAGACTAAAATGTTAGAAAGGGACTAGTGGCCAAGAGATCCAGTTTTATGCTGGGTTGCATGCTGAAAATAGCAGATCTACAATCTCGCAACGCGTCACGCTGCGACGCGTTGTAATATGTCATTACAACGACATCAAGGCCTGTCAAAACACATTTTAGTCGACTAAATCAACTGTAGATTTAGTCGACTAAAATCGTATGACATTTAGTCGACTAAAACTAGACACAACACTAGAACATTCCAGGTGACTAAAATGTGACTAAAACTAAGTGAAAACTATTCAAGAGACAACGACTAAAACTAAAATAGAAATTTGCTGCCAAAAACAACACTGCTCTGTTGCCAGATTCTCTCTGTGGCTCAGAGAGGATGGCTCATGAATTCTATTATCTGGGGTTACGGTAGACCTATTATGTCCCGACTCCCCGAGTGCTACTATACCTTCCCCGAACATTACGCGAGGAGGAGGACACTGAGGTTTAAAGATGGATTCCAGCACCACTTGTGAAATAAAATGCCTTGTTTGATTTGTAATTATACTCAGAGGCCGTTTCATGAGGTCATATCAATGAATTTCATTAAACCTTCCACCTTTTTTCCTATAGCTTTTCTTATTCTGACGCACAGACATTTTGTTGTTTGTGCTGTCGGGGAGAAATGTGTTTTTTTTTTTTTTTTTTTTTTTTGTTGTTTATTTTGCTTTGTTGTGTTCCTTTTTGCAGAGTAATCAGACAATATTTGCACCTTATTTTCAGCTGTGGTTCCACAAACCTTTTCCGGGTCAAGGACCCCCAAATTGACACAAATTAGTTTGTGGACCCCCCATTTGAAAAGATATGCCAGGGACCCCCATAAGAGAAGACTTTTACGGCTCTAGCAGTGATTCTCAACCCGTTTAATTTCAAGGACCCCCAGTTTGACATGCATTAGTCTACGGACCCCCATTTAATGGAATTTCTATCTCTGGGACCCCCAATTTATATTGTAAAATCAATGTTTATTTAACTCTGAGAGTGTACAAATGGAACCAAACGGATCCCATTTGTACACTCTCAGAGTTACAGACCCATAAAGGGTCCATTTGGTTCCAAACTATCATTTAGCTGGGGACCCCCTGGAACTCCCTCAAGAACCCCTGGGGGTCCCCGGACCCCACTTTGGGAACCACTGATTTACAGGTACTGCATTTACAACCAAGACACTAATATGCATTGTGTTTATCGGCAGCAAATCAATTCAGCAGTTTAACTTCAACAGTCTTTCTTTGGGTTTTTTTACCCCTGAATCATGCTGAAAGTTCAATACAATACAATAAAGAGAAGCATTTAGAAGATATTATACATATAACCTGTCCATAGTGAAACTAGAATATATTGTACACACAATGACATCAGATATATCTGCATTATTTATGCATGTAGTTCCATGAAAGGCCAAGGTGCACAACGCATGCACGCGCGCATGCGCACGCACACACACACACACACACAGTATTTGTGCAGTACACATACATTTCCAGAAAGGTCGGTGTGCATGACACTGAGGCAACATTGCAGAAATATTAAAGGATATAAAAGGAAAAAAAGAAGATACAGTTCATAAATAAGACAGTGAAACATGCACGCTGTATATTATGCGCACGCACGCACGCGCACACACACACACACACACACACACACACACACACACATACATATACGTATGGATATCGTATGGATATGACTCGAATAATATCCAAGGATCCATGAATTATGGATGTGTTAACAGACGGACCCTTACAGCACTGCTATAGAAACACACATGCATGCACACACACACACACACACACACACACACACACACACACACACACACACACACACACACACACACACACACACACACACACACACACACACACACACACACACACACACACACACACACACACAAATATTTATTCATGTCTTCATAACCAGAAGTACAGGAATGCCTTTGTACAATTTACAATTTACAATTTACAATTTAGGCATTTAGCAGACGCTCTTAATCCAGAACATAGGACATTTATGTACACTGCCAGTGCAGTCAGAAAACAGCCAGTTACAAAGTGCATAAACAGCAGAACATTGTTAAAATCAATAATGGTGACATACATACAGATCATGGGTAAAGGAAACAACGCCTCCTCCAAATCGTGCGGCTTCCTATATAATAGATGATGCTGGGCAGTATAGCTTGATGCTAATAGCTGATGCTGAACAGTACCTTGATGCTAGATGCTTCACCCTCCCTTTGGAAACATTTCTTCAGTTAGTTTGACATTTTACAATATATAGGCATCTTGGCTGGTAGACTTATAAATAAAGATTGAAAAGTAGGCATGCATACATACATACATGCATAGTTACATACATGCATATGTACATCCATGTACATTTAAAATATGGCATTATTATGCTGCCAAAGATAAAACATTTTTCTTTTTCTTTTACAAATATTTTTCTTCAGGTTTTTTTAAGCAGAAGCCCAGGGGCAGGGCTAGCATATAGCTGTGAGATGGTCTGCTCTATAGCTGTTGATATTTCAGCACTTTGGTTAGAAAGGCTTCCTCCAGGCTGTAGTCAAACTGGTACAGCCGACCTCCAGAAGGAACACATCTATGGTTTTCGTTAAACAAAAATGACATCAGGGGTGTTGGATGAAATGTTAGAGCACACAGACACACGCAACAACATCACATAATATCTAATATTATTATCTAATAATCGCACACACACAAAATCTTTGTCTCCATACTTAGTCCGTCTCCAAGTTACTGTTGCTACACCTTACATCCACAGTACCGCACGCACACACGTGCCCACGCACGCGCCCACACACGCACGCGCCCATGCACATGCCCATGTACGCACGCACGTGCCCACGCACGCGTGCACTCACACACACATTATGTCGAGGCAGTATCTCTCTCTCTCTCATGTGGAGCTTGTCATAAAAGAACACATGATTTGTTGAGCTGTTGCCCTCATGGATTAGTCAGATTACTGTACAGTATTACTGTACGCTTTCACATCAAAGCTGTTCCTTAACACTCTCCCCAGAGCCTCTCCCCCCTCCCCCCCACACACACACATACACACGCACACACGCACGCACGCGCACACCTGCATTCCACCAGCAGAAAACCTCACATCACCATATTTCCGTAAATGAATGCCCTGCGACGTCTTCATGTCATGTCAGGCAGTTGCTACTTTCAAAATATGCATTTCACAATTTCACAATATTACGCCAGTCTTCCCGGTCATTCATTGCCATCCCCAGTTACTGCTTACTGATGCCTGTGTCTCTAGCGATGACATCAGGGAACGACATACAGTTGTCTACCTCTGTTCTGCTTTGAGGCAGGACTCCAGAGAAGAAGGGAAGATATACCGTCCAATACTTCGATACAGAGGGGGGTCAAAATATGACTCCCAGTCAAAAAACACTGGGGAGTTGAAATAGACAATCGCGCTTTCTAGGGTATGATTTGGGGCCCTATCAGATGAATGCAAAATGAATATCAACATCCTAATACTGTCCAATTATTAGATAGGGGGGTGAAATTATGACAGGCAGTAACTGCTGTCAAAATATGACTCCCTAGTAAAAAAAACACTTGGCATCTGTCTACATGAATTACGTATATATTTACTCCTGCAAGGTCCCAGGCTATAGGCTGGGGTGAATGCTACGGTCCTCTGAAGAGGTGAGTTTTCAGACTACGGCGGACGATTGGGTGTGAGTCTTCAGTTCTGATTGCAATATGAAGTTCATTAGACAGAGACACAGGAGAAATATGATGATTAATTATGAAAAGAGAGAGGACACAAAGGGAGGCAGAAAGAGACGGGAGTTGTTCTGTCATGCATGACTTTAGTTTAAACTGCTTTCATTACACAGTTCACATTACAGTTCAAATATTTAGCATTAGTAAGACTCCTCTCCTCTCCTCTCCCCATCTCTCCTCTCCTCTCCTCTCCTCTCCTCTCCTCTCCTCTCCCTCTTTGAAATGGATGGGCTGTGTTGAGGCAGCCAGACCATGAACATATAAGCATCCATTCATTAACCCCCCAACACTACACATTGTATAGAACTGTCTGTCCTCAGCGAGTGTTCCCTTCAGAATAGGATCGACGCCTGTAGGGTTAAAGTAGTTCATGATGGTATAACACTGGCCTAGCCGTGCAGTGCGTTGTTTGTTTGTTTGTGCGTGCGTGCGTGCGTGCGTGCGTGCATGCGTGCGTCACTGGACTCACACTCACTGAGTTGGAGGCTTAAGTGTGTCCCATTAGCTTTGTGCAGCAGAGTGACCGTTAGCCATAAAGGGGCCATAAAGCAGGGGCCCCTGGGGGCCACACAGACCCCCCCCCCCCACACACACACGCGTGCGCACACACACACACTCTGACCCACTAGGCCGTGATTACCCTCCGACGTCTGCGTTGCCCCGGCAACCGCCAGGGATCTCCGGGGCTAATGCGGAATTTATGTGTCCAAGCGAGCTGGCATTTTGTTTTTCATGCTGTGCGTGTGTGCGTGCGTGCATGCCATTGTGCGTGCGTGCGTGAGTGCGTGCGTGCGTGCGTGTTTTTCTAGTGAGGGCCAAAATGTCCCCACAAGTTTTGTAGAATTTGACAAATTGACAAGTATATGAATACAGCAGAAGTACTATAGTATTGGCATGCACTATATGCAGATGTACTTAAAGTACCAAAAGTAGAAAGTACTCATTATAAATCAAAATTTTTCAAATGTATGTATGAATCTTTTGAAAGTAGCAGATCTACAATGTGTCACATTGCAAAGCATTGTGAGATTGTAGATTGTCTAGATTTTCAAATTGCCTAATCTACTATGCAACTATAGTTTTCAAATAATCGCAGTAGAGTACGGTACATTAAAGTAGAATATTTGTGTTTGGAATGTAGTGCAGTAGACTAGAAGTAAAACTACTGAAAATGTTGACACACTCAAGTAAAGTATGAATACCTCAACAATTGCTATTGCAGTGCATTGCAATAGCATTCATAAAATTGCCTTCCAAAAATGTTGACAATTACAACGTGTGTGTGTGTGTGTGTGTGTGTGTGTGTGTGTGCACGTGCGTGCTCGCGCCAGCCAAATGCTCGCATGTGTGGGCACACTTCAGCGTTCTCAAAGGGTCTCATTTTGGAGGAGGACTACTCCTAGTTGGACCATTAGCTTTGTGTGTTTGTGTGTGCGTGCGCCTGGTTGAGTGTGACATCATCTTTTATACCTCGCTGACACGCTCCACTCCATTAGGCGTTGGATGCCGGCGGCCGGGTCTTGGCACAGACCCTAGTTGAATGTCATTCGTCTCTCAGACACATCCGCTCCGATCCGAACTGGACTGGTCTAAACTCACTCTCTACTCGAGGGCACTCGCTCGCTCACTCACTCGCTCACTCACTCGCTCACTCACTCACTCACTCACTCACTCACTCACTCACTCACTCACTCACTCACTCTCGTGTTTGCATTGCTAATGGACAGCTTGGCAAATTAAGTCAGGTATAATAAGTAAGTAAGTAAGTAAGCGCTGTCGACTCCAGCCTTGAGGCCGACAGGACGGCAGTCTGTCTCCTGTCTCTGTAACGTGAGGAAGCTTCAGTGGTGGGAAGTACATTCACTGCTGCCATATTGTAGTGGTTAAAGCGTATGCCTTTCATGCGGAAGGTTGTGAGTTCGAACCCTGCGTGGTGTCAGCTCGCAATGCGTCGCAATTGTGAGCTTGTAGATCGGCTATTTTCTAAATATGTTTTCATACATGAGAACTTGTGAAAGGGGACATTCTGCGCGATGTGTATACTTTCTACTTTTGGTACTTTAAGTATACATTTTGATGCCAAAACTTTTGTACTTTTACTATAAAGTATATTTTGAATTCCGGGACTTTTACATTGCAGTATTGCAGTATTTCTACATGGCAGAATTAGTACTTTTACACGAGTAAAACATGTGAGTGAGTACAAGCTGCGCTGGTCCTCAGTATCCAGAGAGGGACGTTGACATTCTGAGCCGATGGGGTCGATGGGCATTATCCAATCAGAGATCTCCGCCTATTGATACGTCTGGTGACATTTATGAACTCAATGAGTGGGATAATACTGGTTGGAAAGGTTTTGGATGTTTTCCGATGATTTAATAGCCGTCATCAGCCCTTATCAGCCCTTATCAACCCTTATCAAGCCAGTATGGACGTTTCCTACATATTGACGTCTGTTGTCAGCCATATTGTCCGACGTCGCGTTTCGCACGCTGTCCGACTACTAACCACTTTTACTAACCACTATTACTAACCCGTCTAAACCCGCCATGTAAGTAAACATAAAGCTACGTTGTTGTATAGCGGCAGTTTCACCAGTTTCAGTTTTCGCTTCGGCGGCAGTGGTTTCCCGTTTGCGTTTCCAAGTCGCCTATACTCTGTTTGGCATGTAATGGAGCAGGATGGCTAGTGCGCTTACAAAAGACACAGCGGCACGTTTTGAGTTTTAAAGTGGTACAAAAACAACTTCAACTACATCTTCAGCTTTGTTGGCCACATCACAGCTTTGCGGGTGTTAAGAACAAGTGGGTGAAATGTTCTGTTCTGTTAGGAAATAAAGTGCTGATGTGTTCAGACGAGTGATGGTCCACCGTTATATATTCACCACAAGTGGGTGAGGTTAGTGCATGTGTTTGGTACACATGGGGTACCGCAGGAGTCCTTGTGCTTTTCAGTTATTTGAAAAGCTTGTAGGATCTGCTATTTCAAAATATTTTTGAGTGCTGCCTAACCATTCCATTACGTAGCTTGTATGACTGTCCCTGTCCATGTGTCTGTCCCTGTGTCTGTCCCTGTGTCTGTCCCTGTGTCTGTCCCTGTGTCTGTCCCTGTGTCTGTCCCTGTGTCTGTCCCTGTGTCTGTCCCTGTGTCTGTCCCTGTGTCTGTCCCTGTCCCTGTCTGTCCCTGTGTCTGTCCCTGTCTGTCCCTGTGTCTGTCCCTGTGTCTGTCCCTGTGTCTGTCCCTGTGTCTGTCCCTGTGTCTGTCCCTGTGTCTGACCCTGTGTCTGTCCCTGTGTCTGTCCCTGTGTCTGTTCATGTGTCTGTCCATGTGTCTGTCCATGTGTCTGTCCCTGTGTCTGTCCCTGTGTCTGACCCTGTGTCTGTCCCTGTCTGTCCCTGTGTCTGTCCCTGTGTCTGTCCCTGTGTCTGTCCCTGTCTGTCCATGTGTCTGACCCTGTGTCTGTCCCTGTGTCTGACCCTGTGTCTGTCCCTGTGTCTGTCCCCGTGTCTGTCCATGTGTCTGTCCCTGTCTGTCCCTGTGTCTGTCCCTGTGTCTGTCTGTTCATGTGTCTGACCCTGTGTCTGTCCCTGTGTCTGTCCCTGTGTCTGTCCCTGTCCCTGTGTCTGTCCCTGTCTGTCCATGTGTCTGTCCCTGTATCTAAAATGTGTTTTGGAGGGCCTTGATGCCGTCAAAATGACAGATTTTTCACTTGCTGAAAATAGCAGATCT
This sequence comes from Protomyctophum parallelum, assembly GCF_964188405.1. Classification (NCBI taxonomy): domain Eukaryota; kingdom Metazoa; phylum Chordata; class Actinopteri; order Myctophiformes; family Myctophidae; genus Protomyctophum; species Protomyctophum parallelum. The sequence goes on from NC_139710.1 coordinate 40,360,252, forward strand.
ACAAGCTCACAACGCGTCGCGCTGCAACGCATTGTGATCATCACGGCACCTTACGGAGGTACTTGATGTTGTTGTTTTAGTGTTTAGCTTTGGTTTGTCTCCCATCTGTTATCCAGATGTCTACTTATTATCCAGGTAGGAAACAAACCCTGATTGATTTGGCAGCGGTATGTCAGAACGCCGCACGACAGTCCATGCACTACAACGAGACGCAGCTAGACATGCTCTGTCTGTCTGTCTGTCTGTCTGTCTGTCTGTCTGTCTGTCTGTCTGTCTGTCTGTCTGTCTGTCTGTCTGTCTGTCTGTCTGTCTGTCTGTCTGTCTGTCTGTCCGTCCGTCCGTCCGTCCGTCCGTCCGTCCGTCCGTCCGTCCGTCCGTCCGTCCGTCCGTCCGTCCGTCCGTCGGTCGGGGGATAAGGCCTTTCTGTGTGGAGGTTTTCACTTCATTGGAAAGAATAGACATTGAAGAAAGGAGTGGTGGATGATATGTATACGGCTGGAATACAATTATGCTAAACGATACATTATGCAAAAGGATAGTGCGTTGTGTCTGTGGGTGCGAGATTTATGTAAATTAAATAAAGATGCTTCATTGTTCCTTTCCGATGATACCACCCACACAATGCACGCACCCACACAACGCACACAACGCACACAACACACGCACGCACGCAACACACGCATGCAACGCATGCACAGGTTCTCAAAGTGGCGTCCGCAGCAGCCGCCACTTAAACTATATTTTATACTTTGGCTATTCAAAAATGTAAAAGATTTGTGCAAATCTATCTTATTATAATATCTATTTTTAAAGTGAACATTTTTAACTAAAATGTTTGCATGGAGGTCCCTGAAAATGGTATGTTTGAGATGGGAGGATTGACGGCCAAATTCATGTCTAGCCTATATTGACATTCAGATATTGACATTCCATTTCTTCCAGAATGTAGAGGGATGTCCTGGCTCAAGTATGCCACGTATCAAACCTCTCAGAGCTTCCATTATGTATAACTTATATATCAACTTCACCACTTTTGCAGTAAAATATTTTTATACAAGAATGGACCTTAGGTCCAAATGGCTCCATCTCCTTATCCCTTATCTGCATTTGCCATTTTTTACTATTTTGAAAATGAGGCCCTACAGAAACAGGAGATAGGCTCCTGCCCCTATGGGCCTCATGGCTACAGAAACAGGAGATAGGCTCCTGCCCTATGGGCCTCATGGCTACAGAAACAGGAGATAGGCTCCTGCCCTATGGGCCTCATGGCTACAGAAACAGGAGATAGGATCCTGCCCTATGGGCCTCATGGCTACAGAAACAGGAGATAGGCTCCTGCCCTATGGGCCTCATGGCTACAGAAACAGGAGATAGGCTCCTGCCCTATGGGCCTCATGGCTACAGAAACAGGAGTTAGGCTCCTGCCCTATGGGCATCATGGCTACAGAAGCAGGCGATAGGCTCCTGCCCCTATGGACCTCATGGCTACAGAAACAGGAGATAGGCTCCTGCCCCTATATGGGCCTCATGGCTACAGAAACAGGAGGTATAGGCTCCTGCCCTATGGGCCTCATGGCTACAGAAACAGGAGATAGGCTCCTGCCCCTATGGGCCTCATGGCTACAGAAACAGGAGATAGGCTCCTGCCCCTATATGGGCCTCATGGCTACAGAAACAGGAGGTATAGGCTCCTGCCCTATGGGCCTCATGGCTACAGAAACAGGAGATAGGCTCCTGCCCTATGGGCCTCATGGCTACAGAAACAGGAGATAGGCTCCTGCCCTATGGGCCTCATGGCTACAGAAACAGGAGATAGGCTCCTGCCCTATGGGCATCATGGCTACAGAAACAGGACATAGGCTCCTGCCCTATGGGCCTCATGGCTACAGAAACAGGAGGTATAGGCTCCTGCCCTATGGGCCCCATGGCTACAGAAACAGGAGATAGGCTCCTGCCCCTATGGACCTCATGGCTACAGAAAAAGGAGATAGGCTCCTGCCCTATGGGCCTCATGGCTACAGAAACAGGAGGTATAGGCTCCTGCCCTATGGGCCTCATGGCTACAGAAACAGGAGATAGGCTCCTGCCCTATGGGCCTCATGGCTACAGAAACAGGAGATATAGGCACCTGCCCTATGGGCCTCATGGCTACAGAAACAGGAGATAGGCTCCTGCCCTATGGGCCTCATGGCTACAGAAACAGGAGATAGGCTCCTGCCCTATGGGCCTCATGGCTACAGAAACAGGAGATAGGCTCCTGCCCTATGGGCCTCATGGCTACAGAAACAGGAGATAGGCTCCTGCCCTATGGGCCTCATGGCTACAGAAACAGGAGATAGGCTCCTGCCCTATGGGCCTCATGGCTACAGAAACAGGAGTTAGGCTCCTGCCCTATGGGCATCATGGCTACAGAAGCAGGCGATAGGCTCCTGCCCCTATGGACCTCATGGCTACAGAAACAGGAGATAGGCTCCTGCCCCTATGGGCCTCATGGCTACAGAAACAGGAGATAGGCTCCTGCCCCTATATGGGCCTCATGGCTACAGAAACAGGAGGTATAGGCTCCTGCCCTATGGGCCTCATGGCTACAGAAACAGGAGATAGGCTCCTGCCCTATGGGCCTCATGGCTACAGAAACAGGAGATAGGCTCCTGCCCTATGGGCCTCATGGCTACAGAAACAGGAGATAGGCTCCTGCCCTATGGGCATCATGGCTACAGAAACAGGACATAGGCTCCTGCCCTATGGGCCTCATGGCTACAGAAACAGGAGATAGGCTCCTACCCCTATGGACCTCATGGCTACAGAAAAAGGAGATAGGCTCCTGCCCTATATGGGCCTCATGGCTACAGAAACAGGAGGTATAGGCTCCTGCCCTACAGAAACAGGAGATAGGCTCCTGCCTTATGGGCCTCATGGCTACAGAAACAGGAGATAGGCTCCTTGCCCTATGGGCCTCATGGCTTGGCAAGGCTTACTTACTTGGTGGACAAGTAGAGGTAGATGTTTTGTTCCGTTCTGTCTCCCAGGGGGAGCGACCGGTTTGAATCACCGTCCCCATGTTGTGGTTTAAATCCTCAGACAAATCCCCCTCCTCTAGTACATGTCTATTTAGGGCTTTACAGTGTCGCTTTCCTTGCTCCGTCTCATGTCGTACATGCTATGAATTATGTATACCTCTGATCCCAACCAACGAATTTGACGATAATCCGTCCATCCATCCACAGACGACGCACATACTGAACGCACGCCACAAAAACACGTGTCAGGACCTTGGACCTACTGTATACTGTATAGGCTACAGCAGTGCTGCACGATACTTGCTCAAATGTCAATCTCTGTATTCCTCCACTTTTCTCCATGAAAATATTTATTCGCTGAACATTTACTACATTCAAAATGTGGCACCTGGAGCCATACCAACTGCTGTGGCTTCACAATTTACAATGTAGGCACTTAGCAGACGCTCTTAATCCAGAGCGACTTACATTAAGCAAGAACAAAAAGCATGGCAATACATCATTTCAGCGTTGAAAAAAGTTGTTTCGAAATCCATGTCATTACACACCGCATCTTCACTATAGCTAAAGAGTGTTTGGTTGCGCCACGAAAATAGCTGATCAATCAATCATTGTGAGCTTGTATAGATCTGCTATTTTCGTCCAAAGGTGCCCTCTTAACCCCTTTGACGTTATTGCGTATACTGAATAAAAAAATCCCTCATTACCCTTGACGTAAATTACGTATTCCCTGTAATCGGGGGCTTAATGTAGCAAAATGTAGCAACATTTAGCTGTTTGGCTAACGGCCGATGTAATCTACCTAAAACCGTGCACGCTCTCGCATGTGCATTATGTGCTGCATAAAATGCGATCTTTGGGGCTTGATTAGAGCTTAATTTGACTTAGTTATTAAAATAAACGATGATAGCTTAGCATCCCGGAGATCTGACAACACAACACAGTGAAAATAGCAAGCGTATGTTGTGATCCGTTGAACCGGAAGTGATTTGGTCAAAATCGGCATAATGGTGAAGTTACCGCCACCATCAGGGCTGGGTATAACACTATACGATTGCCGTGTTGAAATTATATATAGTGGGTACGTATGTCACAGATTTTTCTATTGGCATTAAAATGACGAATTAAACATATAGCCAGTTAACGGGATTTCAGCCCCTGCCCCTCTAACACTCCCTGCAGCCAACTAGTGCGGCACCATTCTTGCTCAAATTTAGAAACGAGGTGTCCTGAATCTAGATATCGATATTTTTTTATTTTATTCATTGTGTAGCGCACAGTTCTGTTCTGTTCCTGGGCATCTATTAGTCTGTCCCTGGTCTCTGGAGACAGACCGTTGACTGTAAGAAAGAGGGATCTGTTTTTCCTTTCTCCCCAAACCCCGTTAATCCCCTTCCGTTCCTCTGCCTCGGCCTCTCTCTGTGTCCCAGGGGCGTGCAGAAATTGTTAGAGGTAGCAGGGGCTGAAATCCCGTAACAGGGCACTTTTGGACAAAAAAATGATCGCGAAAATAGCAGATCTACAAGCTCGTTGTGAGCTTGTAGATCTGCTATTTTCGGGGCGTAACCCAGCACTCTTTAGCTAGTGGAGATGTGGTGTACAGTATATACGACATGGTCATGGATTTCTAAACCAATTTGTTCAACGCAAAATGCTGTGTTCAAGTTCAGGAGATTTCGGGGAAAAAAAGCATTTCTCCTGAATACTGTATGGCATGGAAAGGAGAGGAGTGGCATTTGCATGTCTTCCATCATGTAGTAAGGAATGGCAAGGCACCATATGAAATCACTAAGTATACTGTTTTTTCTTGGTGTGTTCAATACTTATTTCCCATGCTATTGCACTTTATACCGTAGTAAATATGTATGGACTTTATTTTTGTAATTTCTTTACATAATGTGGATTTCCTGAGTTAATACCAATGTCTGGTAAATAAATCATGTGAATAGCATCATTGGAAATGAAGTGAATGAAAAAAAGTTGATGTGTTTAATACTTATTTCCCCCATTGTATATATATACTGTATATATACAGTACTGCATTGTGTAGAACAGTGGTTTCCAACCAGTGGTCCGGGGACCACCGGTGGTCATTGAGGGGGTTCCAGGGTGGTCCCCATGCAGCTATAATGGTGGGAAGATGGTAACCATTATTAACATCTTTAACTTTAATCTTTAACCCTTATACGGGTCCATTTTGTTTCATTTTACACACTCGAAAGTTAAATTATCTGACATTTACTTAATTTACAAGAAGTCTACACAATTAGAGAATGCAGAAGAATTGGTTTTTTGACCAACATCAATCTCTCCTAATGGTACCGACATCAATACAGCATGGAATTGTGGACACGACATTAAATGGCGGTCTGTAGACTAATATCCATGTCAAACTGTGGGGTCCTTAAAACTAAACGGGTTGAGAATCACTGCTAGAGCCGTGATAATCTTCTCTTACAGGGGTCGTTTCTGTGGGCTAATTAGTGTCAGTTTGGGTTAGCGTTCTTGACATGAACATAGGTTTGGAAACCAGTGGTGTAGAATAATGGAGAGGTGCCCCTTAAAATGTGTTTAACCTCACATAGATGGTCCTCGTGTACAATGAGGAGGAGGGGGTGGCGGGGGTCCTCCCTTTGACTGACTGACTGACAGGTGAAAATGGTTTTTCACCTATTGGTCACACACGCACACGCACACACAGTGCTGTCACGGTGCAAGTAGCAGCATCAAAAAGCTCTCTAGATGACACAATACACAGAATGCATCTCATTACACACCCATATATTATGGACACACACACGCACACACATGGTTATGGGATGTGTGGGCAAGCATAATGAACGCATGCATGCATGCACACACGCACGCACACACGCACGCACGCACACACTGTTTACATTAACTGTACCTTGCAGGCATAATGCTATAATGGACATGCTGTATTCATGAGACATGAATCGATGCCAACACACATGTGCACGCACACACATGCACGCATGCACACACACACACACACACACACACACACACACACACACGTGCACGCACACACACACACACACACACACACACACACACACACACACACACACACACACACACACACACACACACACACACACACACACACACACACACACAGTTGCCATGCTACATAAATTGCTCTTCTCTCCACTCGACAATGTGGAGGAAAGATTGCTAGTGGTGGAACTATAGTACTGTAGTACATTTACTTAAGTATTGTACTTAAGTACTGTATAGTTAAGTACAATGTTGAGGTATGTTATGATGGGATGCTGAGATAATGGGTTCAGATCAAAATGAGCTTTGAGGCAGATGTGTTGAAACGGCACCCCCTTGTGGGTCAAATTGCACATGCCACTCTTCATTTTGAGTAGTACTGTTGATTTTGGCATGTAGCACATTTTGATTTTAGTTTAGTCATAGGCTTTTGGAATGAAACCTTAATTTAGTTTTAGTCATATTTTTTTTCATCTGAAATGCTTTAGTGTTGATCTAGTTTTAGTCGACTAAATTAATGTACAGTCGATCTTTGTCAACTAAAATGTATTTTGGCAGGCCTTGATGGCATCGTAATGGTTGATTTTACACTTGGTTGCATGCTGAAAATCGCAGATCTACAAGCTCACAACACGTCACAGCGCGACGCGTTGTGAGTTTGTAGCTTCCATCGATCGAGCCCCCAACTAAACATGAAATTACTTCTCTTTTAGTTTTAGTTATCTTGTTTCTTTCGTTTTATTTAGTTTTCCTCAGTGACAACAAACATTTTTCGTCATAGTTTTAGTCGACAAAACTATTAAGTAGGCTTAAGTTGTAGTACAGCATTTCCCACATTTCCGACTAAATATCATAAGATTTTAGTCAACGTCTAAATATACTATATTTAGTGTACTACTAAATGAGAACTAGAACTGCACTCTGTCGAGTGCATACTTGCTTGTTGCACACTAGTAGGCCATAAATGGCCAACTAGTGCGCAAGCAGAGCGCGCAAGTCCTTTCGACCGCTGTAAACTGTCAAATCTCAGTATCTCTGTGAAGGAACGTTTGAAATGTATAATTTTTAGATTTAACTATTTGCTACCTACCTACTTTATGCATATAAACACATTGGGCTGTATTTTGCGTGTCTTAAGTACCAGGTCTTATTCCCTAACTTGAGTAAACTAAAGACCTGGAGGCGTGGTCAATGCCATTTGGCTATTCTGAGTGGCCAAAGAGCAGTGGCCAAAGAGCAGTCCCAGCAGATCAGGCACAACTTGCTATTTTATTTTTACTGATTATGTATATAGTATACGTATGACTAGCTCTAAATGATGACGTAAGAGATATGGTCATTTGTGGTCGTTTGGTCCCAGCAAAGCAGGCATATACTATATAGGCATATACTATATATAGTATATATATAGTATATAGGCATATACTATATATGTATACATATATACTATATAGAGTGTGTAGTTGTAAGTTGATTAGCGGTATACTGTGGTTACTTTGTGCCAAAAACTGTGACAGCTGTCCCGCCATTTGATGTTTATGCAAGAAAACAGCAAATCTGTGCCTGGTTCGCTGGGACCAAACGACCACAAATGACCATATTTCTTACGTCATCATTAAGAGCTAGTCATACATATACACACCACGTACTCTGGTCCCAGCAGATCAGGCACAATTTGCTATTTTTTTTTTTACTGATTATGTATATAGTATACGTATGACTAGCTCTAAATGATGACGTAAGAAATATATATAGTATATAGGCATATACTATATACGTATACATATATACTCTATACTCTATACTATATAAAGTGTGTAGTTCTAAGTTGATTAGCGGTATACTGTGGTTACTTTGCGCCAAAAACCGTGACAGCTGTCCCGCCATTTGATGTTTATGCAAGAAAACAGCAAATCTGTGCCTGGTTTGCTGGGACCAAATGACCACAAATGACCATATTTCTTACGTCATCTATAAGAGCTAGTCATACATATACACACCACGTACTCTGGTCCCAGCAGATCAGGCACAATTTGCTATTTTATTTTTACTGATTATGTGTATAGTATACGTATGACTAGCTCTAAATGATGACGTAAGAAATATGGTCATTTGTGGTCATTTGGTCCCAGCAAAACAGGCACAGATTTGATGTTTTTCTGCATAAACATCGAATGGCGGGACAGCTGTCACGGTGGAAGAGACCGGGCGAAAACATTACTTGCGCGCTCTGCTTGCGCAAGTAATTAGGGGGAATTAATATCTACCTCCACCTGTAGTTTTCTCTGGTGTTTCCTGTCAGGAATATGTAGTTTTCTCTGTGTTTCCTGTCAGCAATATGTAGTTTTCTCTGGTGTTTCCTGTCAGGAATATGAATGCTTTAAAGGCATAAGCCAAATTCCAATACCCAAAATCTTGGCCACTTGCTCACTCACACTTGGTCACTCCAGCATGGTGGTGTTACGATGAAATTGGTGACCTGCTGAAATATGTCACAATTGTGTATAGACAATCACATAATGTCAGTGTCCGAACATAAATCATTGCAGTTTGTTCATTAGCAGAGTTCAACCCAGTGGTATTTAGGCCACGTATTTAAAGACCTCCATGTAAGTTGTGTGAAGTCCACAACATGGTCACCTATTTCAGAAGGTCACCAATTTCACCATAATTTTCCATGCTGGAGTGACCGAGTGTGAGTGGCTGAGATTATAGGTATTGGAATGTGGCTTTAGAGATGCTGTGAGTGACTCACTCAGGGATGCAGGGAACATTGTACATTAGAAGGTTTCCATCTACAGGCAGAACAGGGGAAGTTCAGGGCAGTGTGTGTCCCCCTGAGCAGTGCATGTGAAATTGTGAATGCTGAAAGACTCACCTCTCTCTCTCTCTCTCTCTCTCTCTCTCTCTCCCCCCCCCCTCCCTGTAATAGCTGCAGTATTGCCAAAGCATGAAATTCAGCAAAAGAACAAAACAAAATAAAATAAAAATATAATGGAAGACAAGCAAATAGAACATTAACTTTCACAATACAGTGTGAAAATACTGTCATACAGGTCAAAATGTACAGTATTCAACTATTAACCCATTCTGGGCGGGAACCCCTTTTGGTATTAGCATTATGTTATGCTTTAGCTGTTGAAAAATAGCAGATCTACAAGCTCATAGTGCACCACCGAGTGGCGCGCTAAGAGCTTGTAGGTCTGCAAACTTTTTTTTATCAAATAACGACTGACATAGAAACATGGCTTTTTCAGAAAACTGTCAGGATGTAGAAGACATTTTAAAGGCCTATTCATAGTCTGGATTTTCGGTGGTGAGGAGACCACCGCTCCGGTGGTGAGCTGACCACCGGAGCTGAAATAACGTTGAGCGGTGGTGAGTAAAAACAGAGAGAAGGGCTGGAGCGGTGGCGGTGGTTTGCTCTTCACCGCGGCTCATGACGTCATGTTGTACTTCGGTGGTCACCCCACCACCGAAAATCCAGACTATGTATGAGCCTTTAGAATCTGATCTCAGGTCAGAATGGGTTAAATGTGTCTGTGGTGTGTGAGTGTCGAGAGAGTTCGTGTCATATTGTGACATGCAGTCACATACTGTGCGGCCAGATGTGCTGCTCTCCCAATACAATGAGTTGTTTGTCATTGTCATGTAGCTCTTTAACATTTGGGATCAACAACTCAAATCTATTAAAATATTGGGTTCTTATATTATTATATTTATTACATTGTAATAGAAAGTGTGTCTGGGTCTCTATACCTCAGCTGTGGTGCAGTGACCACACACTCTGTTCTGGAGGTAGGGTCTCTATACCTCAGCTGTGGTGCAGTGACCACACACTCTGTTCTGGAGGTAGGGTCTCTATACCTCAGCTGTGGTGCAGTGACCACACACTCTGTTCTGGAGGTAGGTATAGGACTTCTTTCTCTATGGCCAGACTGTGGTCACTCACTCTGTATTTGGTCAAGATCTGTCTCTGCTTTTTATCTTTGACCGAAAACAGATACTCAGCCAGTTTATATTCATGTTTTGAGTTTTGGTTTGATTGGTCCAATGCTCCAGATAGGTGTCTTTTATTAGTTTACAAATTTGGTTGACTCTAATTAGTGGTTGCAAAGCAGTGCTGGTCTGAGGTTGAGGCTGGACACTGTTGTTGGGTTGTGAGTGATCAATAAGTCCAAGGACTAGTTGGCAGAAGGGACTCTTGGGGTTTCATCTCCTGGGGTTTCATCTCTCTCTCTCTCTCTCTCTCTCTCTCTCTCTCTCTCTCTCTCTTGCATTTACTTGAGTACTGTACAATTATTTGAAACTGTATCTACAGGCTGTAGAGATAAAGTAGCTGACTGTAAATTTAAAACCTGTAAGACGCCCTGAGGACGAGAAACAACAGGTCTGGCAATGCCCCGTTTTACCATTAGGTTTAGAGACAGTCGCACTAGGAAAAGACAGGAAGCAGAGCTGGAGGTACTAAAATGAGACTAAAATGTTCAGGTTCTCTCTGGGAGTAACAAGGACGGATAGGATCAGGAACGTGTACATCACAGGGTAAGCACATGTTAGATGTTTTGGAGATAAAGCCAAGAGAGATGGTTTGGACACGTGCAGAGGAGGAGGGATAGTGCGTATATATCGGGAGAAGGATAGTGCGTATATATCGGTAGAAGGATGTTGAGGTTGGAGGAAGACCAAAGAGAAGATTGATGGATGTAGTGAAAAGAGGACATGAAGTTAGTTGGTGTGAGAGAAGAGGAGGCAGAGAAGACAGATGATTCGCTGAGGAGGCAGAAGACAGGGTGAGATGGAGGCAGATGATTCGCTGAGGAGGCAGAGGACAGGGTGAGATGGAGGCAGATGATTCGCTGAGGAGGCAGAAGACAGGGTGAGATGGAGGCAGAAGATTCGCCGAGGAGGCAGAGAAGACGGGGTGAGATGGAGGCAGATGATTCGCAGAGGAGGCAGAGAAGACAGGGTAAGATGGAGGCAGATGATTCGCCGAGGAGGCAGAGGACAGGGGAGATGGACTTGTACTTGTAACAGAGTATTTCTATATTGCAGTATTGATACTTTTACTCAAGAACAAAATCCGAGTACGTTTTCCACCACTGCCCATCAGTGACCTATTGATTGATGCAAATCACACGGCTGGCCAGATATAAATTACTAGACTGATCTAAAAGCCTCCAGACTTGTGTGAGCTTGTAGATCAGACATCATGAGGCATTGTGTGAGCTTGTAGATCAGACATAATCAAGCAAAAAAAAAACCCACTTGAGTGGTTAAGCGATTCAATTTTAGGCCTATATAAGAAAGCGCTCTTCTTCGATTATTCGATTGATCGGAAGAGTAGCCTAATAGATAGAACAATCAATAGTTGCAGCCCCTAATGTCCTTTGTGGCGATCATCATCATCATCATCGTCAGGGAATATTATCAGGACAATGTTGAATAAATTCCTTACCAATACATTTCTTCACCAATGTGTTTGTAAAGGTGTCTATAAGTAACTCATCTCACAGAGACTGACATTCAGTTTCCCTAAAAGGTTAATAAGTTATAACTCATATAACTTATAGTATATAAGTTGAAAGTATTATACTGTGGTCGGCTTCTTTATGTACATATGCTTGGTTGGTATCAAGGTCCAGTATATTTATACCTCCCAAGCTCACATGCATACGTCCCAACACGACCACAATACTTAAGCTCACATGCATACGTCCCAACACGACCACAATACTTAAGCTCACATGCATACGTCCCAACACGACCACAATACTTAAGCTCACATGCATACGTCCCAACACGACCACAATACTTAAGCTCACATGCATACGTCCCAACACGACCACAATACTTAAGCTCACATGCATACGTCCCAACACGACCACAATACTTAAGCTCACATGCATACGTCCCAACACGACCACAATACTTAAGCTCACATGCATACGTCCCAACACGACCACAATACTTAAGCTCACATGCATACGTCCCAACACGACCACAATACTTAAGCTCACATGCATACGTCCCAACACGACCACAATACTTAAGCTCACATGCATACGTCCCAACACGACCACAATACTTAAGCTCACATGCATACGTCCCAACACGACCACAATACTTAAGCTCACATGCATACGTCCCAACACGACCACAATACTTAAGCTCACATGCATACGTCCCAACACGACCACAATACTTGCGCGCTCTCCTTGCTGCTATACAGACTTTCAACCAGTCTCAGCCTCTCTGTAAAACATGGTGACGTAATAAAGATAGGTTTCAAATTACATACATGTATACATTACCTTTAATCCACCCCGACACTGTCTGAAACATATCTTTATTAGCCAGCACGACCACAATGCTTTCACACTCTGCTTGCACAAGTAATAAAACCACGGCATAATGAAAAGCTAGTGGACCAAAGACAGAGCAACCAGCCCCGCGCAACGCAATCACATGTCCAATCTTTTGAATTCCTCCCCCTTCTGTATCCCATTAACTCAACCCCATTTAGAGCTGCATGCTTTCCGCGTTGCAAAGTGTTGCTATATACTCACTCAGAATATGGAGTGTTGCGTCCTATTCATACTCCAGGTTTAGGTGATAAGGTGACCACCGTTGTGGTGGTTATAGTAAAAATCACACCCGTGTGAAGTGAGGGGCGCTCTTGTCATCGTGAAAATGTACGTCATATTTGGCGGACACTTGACCTAATTTCTCCTTTCATTGTCAATGGCAAATATGAGACGTGTGGTGACAAGATTTCCGTCATATTTGGCGGACATTTGACCCAATTTCTCCTTTCATCGTGAATGGCAAATATGGATATCTCAGCTTGAGGGGTCCTCCTCCTTGACCTGAATTGATGCCTTAACAAGATGCAAATGTTGCCCTATGAGGTGTCACAGTTAAGGCAGTGTGTAATCAATCAAGCCTAACGATAAATCCATGACAATATATATATATAGGGATCCATGATGAGAGAGAGAGAGAGAGAGAGAGAGAGAGAGAGAGAGAGAGATGAGAGAGAGAGAGAGAGAGAGAGAGAGAGAGAGAGAGAGAGAGAGAGAGAGAGTGGAGAGAGCGAGCGCGCTTGTGTCCGGTCGGATGACTCCGTCGGTGGAGCGTGATGCGTGGTCGACCCTTAACCTGGGGTCTCTCTTTCTCTCTCTCAACCAGTGGTCTGGTCAGCTAAATGATGGACAGTTGGTAACCAAATGGACCCTTATAGATCTTTAACTCTTGAGAGTGTAAAATCAACCCAAATTATTGTTAAACATCTGTACTTCATTTATTTTTCAAGACAATAAGATAATGTGCAGCAATACAGCATGGAATTGTGGACAAAAGTCTTATCCATACAACGAAATATTCTTTAGTTTTGTTTTCACTTTACCAGGAGACAGCAGTGCTGTCCAGGGTGCTGAACATTCACTCTACCAGGAGACAGCAGTGCTGTCCAGGGTGCTGAACATTCACTCTACCAGGAGACAGCAGTGCTGTCCAGGGTGCTGAACATTCACTCTACCAGGAGACAGCAGCGCTGTCCAGGGTGCTGAACATTCACTCTACCAGGAGACAGCAGCGCTGTCCAGGGTGCTGAACACTCACTCTACCATGTAGGGGACAGCAGTGCTGTCCGTGGTCCTGAAAACTCACTCTACCATGTAGGGGACAGCAGTCCAAACTGGGTTAAAAAATAACCGAAAGTGCATATTGCCGAAGTACATTTTCTCCTGGTTCCTTTCAGTTCCTTTCCCCTCCATCAGTTGCCCCGGCTGGCCAGGGGGAGGCAGTATAGAGTCCAGGATTACTGCATGTTTCTTGTGAACTAGGGCACCTTCCCTCTAGGGGACACGAGGAGAACATGTGAGGAAACCATAGATATAAAAAGAATAGATGCCTCATTGGCCGCTGCAGTTCGTTGGAGCGACGTGTGTGGACGGGAGGACGAAGAATTTACACTGGGAGAGGAAGTACGCCGGAAGTGTGAAGGCACGCTGCCACTCAAGTGATTACTGGCCAATCACAGTGCATCTTTCCGGGACTTACAGACCCGATTATGCGCTCTGTGACGTACGCTCAGGCTTCCGCAGGGCTTCGCAAGGAATCTCGGGAGAGTTTTTCCCCTCTTGAGCACAGCCAGAAAGGGCGTCTATGTTTTTATGTCTGAGGGCACCGACCCTAGGGGATATTAGCGTTCTACAGGCTGATAACAGAGATAATAAGACAGGAGGAATGCTTACAGCAGCAAATCACATTAATAATGTTCCATAAAGGCTTACACGTGTTGTACTTTAGTGTGTGTGTGTGTGTGTGTGTGTGTGTGTGTGTGTGTGTTGGAAGCTGAGTATGGTGCTGATGCAGCCCGTTTGTCCACACACAATGATAAAAGGGATGCACACACACCACACATAAAATTCACGCACACACACATACATGCATGCCTCACACAGGTACACACATGCACGCACACACCACACAGCATTCATACGCACATACGCACCTAAGCAGGCACATACGCAGGCACGTAAGAATGCACATACCCACACACACCGCATCTGGCTTTACCAGAATATGAGAGAGAGAGAGAGATTAAATCAGTGCCGGAAGTTCTTCAAAATAGGAGCTCTGGGGTGCCGGGGTTGACTCAGCGCTTTTACTCTGAAAGCCATGACCCGGAAACAATCTACAAAAAAAAAGTTGACTTTACATTGCTAGCTTACATTGCGATCATTTTAATTTATACGATATATGATCTAAAAAGCGTTCATATTTTGCGGAGAGACGAATGAGGAGCAGAAATGAAGCGCCAGCATATCGATCCGTTCATAACCACAGAGAGCGCCCTGGATTAGGAGATATGAGTCATTCTTTCTGCCGCACTAACAGCTAAGTCAACGGTAAGCTAATATGAGCCCAGAGCGTAGCATACGGTAGCCGAAAGGTGAACGGGCCAAAAAAAAGGAAAAGTTCGGAATATTCTTATCTCGCCCGGTATCAGGATGCCCTAGGACGTCCTCAGACGTCTAATGTACGCGACGGTGGAGGTCCTTATGAAGTCTAGAGACGTCCTATGTACAGATTGTGGACAGTACATTGACTAATCTCTTTCTTCTTCATGTGATGATGAAGAAGAACATTAATGCCATATCATCAACAATACAAATAACTGTATATTTACTGAGGAGAAAAGGGAAAGAACGCAGTGAAATTACCCTCATTTCAAGGAGTTTTCTGACAGATTCAGGACAGATTTGACAGAAACCTGCAGTGATTCAGGGCATGTATTCCACATGCTGGTGGCACAGCAGTAGAATACCCCCCCCCCCCCCCCCCCCCCCCCCCCATGTATGTTTGCGTTAACCCATTCTGGGCGGGAACCCCTTTTGGTGTTTTAAAGCATTGTTATACTTTAGCTATATGAAAAATAGCAGATCTACAAGCTCATAGCTCATAGCGTGCCGCGCTACGAGCTTGTAGGTCTGCTATTTTTTTGAAAAATCGTGAAAATGTGCCTCAAATCTTTGATATATTATATTATTACAGAGTGAACCATTTTAACTAAAATCTTTGCTTCTGGGGAGGTCCCTGGAACAACACATTTTCAGATGGGGGGCGGAGGCATATTACATATAATTTGTGGGTCCTTGACATGAAATATTGAGCCCCACTGATACAGAAACATAATCTTTCTGAAAACTGTCAGGATTTCAAAGACATGTTTTACATTTCAAAATCAGGCCAGAACTGCAGACTCACACCCACACATCTCCAACCCTAATCTCTCAGGCTCATCTCTTCAGACTCCACCTCAGCCGCGCTGCGGGCTTATACCCTCAGCCTCCACGACCTTGGAGGCTTATGTAAAGGTTAACATGTAATTTAGATCAGTTGGTACCCCCCAAAGTCCAGGGGTCCTTGAGGCATGCTAAATGGTAGTTTG